>NC_048591.1:39495660-39590660 GCF_013265735.2 Oncorhynchus mykiss
TGCTCCACAGATAAATAATAGAGTTGTGTTACTGCGTCATTCTGCTCCAAAGATAAAGAATAGAGTTGTGTTGCTGCGTAATTCTGCTCCACAGATAAAGAATAGAGTTGTGTTGCTGCGTCATTCTGCTCCACAGATAAAGAATAGAGTTGTGTTGCTGCGTCATTCTGCTCCACAGATAAAGAATAGAGTTGTGTTGCTGCGTCATTCTGCTCCACAGATAAAGAATAGAGTTGTGTTGCTGCGTCATTCTGCTCCACAGATAAAGAATAGAGTTGTGTTGCTGCGTCATTCTGCTCCACAGATAAAGAATAGAGTTGTGTTGCTGCGTCATTCTGCTCCACAGATAAAGAATAGAGTTGTGTTGCTGCGTCATTCTGCTCCACAGATAAAGAATAGAGTTGTGTTACTGCGTCATTCTGCTCCACAGATAAAGAATAGAGTTGTGTTGCTGCGTCATTCTGCTCCACAGATAAAGAATAGAGTTGTGTTACTGCGTCATTCTGCTCCACAGATAAAGAATAGAGTTGTGTTACTGCGTCATTCTGCTCCACAGATAAAGAATAGAGTTGTGTTACTGCGTCATTCTGCTCCACAGATAAAGAATAGAGTTGTGTTGCTGCGTCATTCTGCTCCACAGATAAAGAATAGAGTTGTGTTGCTGCGTCATTCTGCTCCACAGATAAAGAATAGAGTTGTGTTGCTGCGTCATTCTGCTCCACAGATAAAGAATAAAGTCAAAATGGAAATTCAATTTTTTTTAAAGTGCTACTTTATTATTAAAATCCTCAATTTCTTAATTTTCATCCTCTCGCTTCTCTCTCTCTCCTCCCCTCTTCATTCAGACTCAATCATGGACACTCTTACTGACAGTTTGGGCTGCTTTGCGTGACGTATTGTTGTCTCTACCTTCTTGCCCTTTGTGCTGTCGTCTGTGCTCAATGTTTGTACCATGTTTTGTGCTGCAACCATGTTGTTTTGCTACCATGTTGTTGTTATGTTGTGTTGCTACCATGTTGTTGTTATGTTGTGTTGCTACCATGTTGTTGTTATGTGGTGTTGCTACCATGTTGTTGTTATGTTGTGTTGCTACCATGTTGTTGTCATGTTGTGTTGCTACCATGCTTTGTTGTCATGTGTTGCTGCCTTGCTATGTTGTTGTTTTAGGTCTCTCTTTAGGTAGTGTTGTCATGTGTTGCAGCCTTGCTATGTTGTTGTTTTAGGTCTCTCTTTAGGTAGTGTTGTGTTGTCTCTCTTGTTGTGATGTGTGTTTTGTCCTGTATTTATATAGTATTTATTTATTTTCTTTAATCCCAGGCCCCTGTCTCAGCAGGAGGCCTTTTGCCTTTTGGTAGGCCGTCATTGAAAATAAGAACTTGTTCTTAACTGAATTGCCAGGTTAAATTAAGGTTAAATTAAGGTTAAATTAAGGTTAAATTAAACATTCAAACTTTGTAAGAGTGTAGAGGGCTCCATATAGCTCTGCATTAACCTGATTGGTTGACAGTAGCTGGGTGCAGCAGGTTCTAGTATAAACACATTATAAAACAGCAGGGTGTGAAGAGTTGAACAGGAGAAGCTCTGTTTCTATGCTACTGTGTATCCAGAACCTCTCTCAGTGATGAATGAGCTCTGAGACAGGGAAACAACAGCGCCTCTAGTTCTCTACATAAACAGCGCTGTGATGCACTCTCAATCTAGCAGTTCCTGTAGGAGACACACACACACACTGTACTGTGTCGTCTGGTAAAGTGGTAACCACGTCCGCATTTCGCTGTGACACAGTTGCGGTTTATGTGTTTATCAGTAGCGGTCGCTCAGCTCGGTCTCTCTCTCTCTCTCTCTCTCTCCTCCTCTGTCTCTTTCTCTCTCTCTCTCTCTCTCTCTCTCTCTCTCTCTCTCTCTCTCTCTCTCTCTCTCTCTCTCTCTCTCTCTCTCCTCCTCTTTCTCTCTTTCTCTCTCTCTCTCTCTCTCTCTCTCTCTCTCTCTCTCTCTCTCTCTCTCTCTCTCTCTCTCTCTCTCTCTCTCTCTCTCTCTCTCTCTCTCTCTCTCTCTCTCTCTCTCTCTCTCTCTCTCTCTTCAATTCAATTCAAGGGGCTTTATTGGCATGGGAAACGTGTTCAAATTAACAGTAAACATTACACATACAGAAGTTTCAAAACAATAAAGACATTACAAATGTCATATTACTTGGCTGACTAAATACTTTTTTGCCCCACTGTATATATATTTTATTGAATTTTAAGACATACAATCTACCTGCAGTGAAGCCGGTCATCTAGCAGACACTCCCATCCAGAGCGACCCACAGGAGCAACCAGGGTCAAGCATCCCGCCCAAGGGCACATCGACAGAGACACACCCAGTCGAATCTGGGACCCAAACCAGCGACTTCTCGGTCACCAGCCTAGTGCTCCCAACCACCAGGCCACCATCCAAGATCCCCCCCACAGTTCCCCCCGAGAGCTGCCCCTCAACCATTCAAGGGTGTGTGTGTGTGTGTGTGTGTGTGTGTGTGTGTGTGTGTGTGTGTGTGTGTGTGTGTGTGTGTGTGTGTGTGTGTGTGTGTGTGTGTGTGTGTGTGTGTGTGTGTGTGTGTGTGTGTGTGTGTGTGTGTGTGTGTGTGTGTGCTTGCGTGGAATCAGCCTCAGGCAAACAGGCTGGATTTAACAACGTTCCTTTGCAGTTTCAACTTTTTGTATTGTTTGTTTCTTTGGACATAATTTTAACTTTTATCTTTGACCATCGTTCTACCCCCCGCCCAGCAACTTCACTCCCACTTATCTCCAGTTCTAAATCTCTCTAAATCTCCCAACAATTTTATTTCTAAGGTCAATTTTAGGTCAATTTTAGATGAATGCTTTTTCCCTCATTCCTGAACCTGAGACCAGAAACAGGCTACCTGAGGGTAATACCGGCACAAAGACCTGCGATGATTGTATGCCCCAAAAATGCAACATTTTGTTGGTTGCAAGAATTCTGTACAATCATTTTAGCTGAAAAGCACAAAGTCTTGAATCTTGCACCGTTTTATATATCAACTCTGTGCCATGGAATCGGTACATCAAACACTTCTTTCCAGCTGTTTTGCAATCTGTTTAAATTAACAAACAATTAAACAAACTAGTGTTTATTCGCAGTGCAGAGCTAGTATTGGAACTAACATGTAACGTTATGGAATGTTTCATCTCATGTTGACTGAGGTGAATGAATAAGCTAGCTAGTAGCTACCACATCCAGCTCAGTTCTAGCCTCTAGCAATCTGTCAGATAGAAATAATAGCCGCCTCATATTGCTATCTAACAGCTGTTGGAAATATGGAAATATTTTGTAGACTTTTTTTCTCCCATTTCAACAGAAGTAAATTAACTTGGCTAGATTTTGCCAGTTGATGTGCCATTAGTGAGAGAGCTGGCCAAAAGTTAACTAATGTTTGCAATTATTTTTGCCTCCATCACGCTAGACCTGAATCAAATGATGAAACCAGCGGCCAAATTATTATTTTTTGGTGCAATGTGAGTTTTAATTAGTCTGTATAGCAATGTAAAGTTATTGATCTATCAGTTTCCCTAGCTAATTCCCTACTTTTCACACTGACACAATATAAACAGCTCTACAGGCTTCACTGTCATTGTGAACAGTCAGTACACAACACTATGCTCCTCCTCTTAGCAGGATCAGATGGTGACAGGAGTCCTAGCAGGGACAAACAGCCAGGGAAGACCAGTCTGTGCTGGAGGTGAGGTCAGACAGCCAGGGAAGACCAGTCTGTGCTGGAGGTGAGGTCAGACAGCCAGGGAAGACCCGTCTGTGCTGGAAGTGAGGTCAGACAGCCAGGGAAGACCAGTCTGTGCTGGAGTTGAGGTCAGGCAGCCAGGGAAGACCAGTCTGTGCTGGAGGTGAGGTCAGACAGCCAGGGAATACCAGTCTGTGCTGGAGGTGAGGTCAGACAGCCAGGGAAGACCCGTCTGTGCTGGAAGTGAGGTCAGACAGCCAGGGAAGACCAGTCTGTGCTGGAGGTGAGGTCAGACAGCCAGAGAAGACCCGGCTGTGCTGGAGGTGAGGTCAGGCAGCCAGGGAAGACCAGTCTGTGCTGGAGGTGAGGTCAGACAGCCAGGGAAGACCAGTCTGTGCTGGAGGTGAGGTCAGACAGCCAGGGAAGACCCGTCTGTGCTGGAAGTGAGGTCAGACAGCCAGGGAAGACCAGTCTGTGCTGGAGGTGAGGTCAGGCAGCCAGGGAAGACCCATCTGTGCTGGAGTTGAGGTCAGGCAGCCAGGGAAGACCAGTCTGTGCTGGAGGTGAGGTCAGACAGCCAGGGAAGACCAGTCTGTGCTGGAGGTGAGGTCAGGCAGCCAGGGAAGACCAGTCTGTGCTGGAGGTGAGGTCAGACAGCCAGGGAAGACCAGTCTGTGCTGGAGGTGAGGTCAGACAGCCAGGGAAGACCAGTCTGTGCTGGAGGTGAGGTCAGACAGCCAGAGAAGACCCGGCTGTGCTGGAGGTGAGGTCAGGCAGCCAGGGAAGACCAGTCTGTGCTGGAGGTGAGGTCAGACAGTCAGGGAATACCAGTCTGTGCTGGAGGTGAGGTCAGACAGCCAGGGAAGACCCGTCTGTGCTGGAGGTGAGGTCAGACAGCCAGGGAAGACCAGTCTGTGCTGGAGGTGAGGTCAGACAGCCAGAGAAGACCAGTCTGTGCTGGAGGTGAGGTCAGGCAGCCAGAGAAGACCAGTCTGTGCTGGAGGTGAGGTCAGACAGCCAGGGAGGACCAGTCTGTGCTGGAGGTGAGGTCAGACAGCCAGAGAAGTCCCGTCTGTGCTGGAGGTGAGGTCAGACAGCCAGAGAAGACCAGTCTGTGCTGGAGGTGAGGTCAGACAGCCAGAGAAGACCAGTCTGTGCTGGAGGTGAGGTCAGACAGCCAGGGAAGACCCGTCTGTGCTGGAGGTGAGATCAGACAGCCAGGGAAGACCAGTCTGTGCTGGAGGTGAGGTCAGACAGCCAGAGAAGACCAGTCTGTGCTGGAGGTGAGGTCAGACAGCCAGAGAAGACCAGTCTGTGCTGGAGGTGAGATCAGACAGCCAGGGAAGACCAGTCTGTGCTTGAGGTGAGGTCAGACAGCCAGGGAAGACCAGTCTGTGCTGGAGGTGAGGTCAGACAGCCAGGGAAGACCCGTCTGTGCTGGAGGTGAGGTCAGACAGCCAGGGATGACCAGTCTGTGCTGGAGGTGAGGTCAGACAGCCAGGGAAGACCAGTCTGTTCTGGAGGTGAGGTCAGACAGCCAGGGAAGACCAGTCTGTGCTGGAGGTGAGGTCAGACAGCCAGGGATGACCAGTCTGTGCTGGAGGTGAGGTGAAGTTTTGCAGATACAACACTTTATTATCTCTGTGCAGTAAACACTGGACAAGCCAGGACAGTCTGACAAACCTCCAAAAACAGATCTACAAACTGTATCGAGATTTCAAAGAGGCTTTTCCCAATGACACAAAACATGTAGACCTGCTAGAAGCTATATATGATGATATACAGATCATCTATAGAATGTACAGTGTACAGTGTACAATGTACAATGTGCCAGTGAAACTGAATTACATGCACTCAGAATATACAGTGCCTTGCGAAAGTATTCGGCCCCCTTGAACTTTGCGACCTTTTGCCACATTTCAGGCTTCAAACATAAAGATATAAAACTGTATTTTTTGTGAAGAATCAACAACAAGTGGGACACAATCTGGAAGTGGAACGACATTTATTGGATATTTCAAACTTTTTTAACAAATCAAAAACTGAAAAATTGGGCGTGCAAAATTATTCAGCCCCTTTACTTTCAGTGCAGCAAACTCTCTCCAGAAGTTCAGTGAGGATCTCTGAATGATCCAATGTTGACCTAAATGACTAATGATGATAAATACAATCCACCTGTGTGTAATCAAGTCTCCGTATAAATGCACCTGCACTGTGATAGTCTCAGAGGTCCGTTAAAAGCGCAGAGAGCATCATGAAGAACAAGGAACACACCAGGCAGGTCCGAGATACTGTTGTGAAGAAGTTTAAAGCCGGATTTGGATACAAAAAGATTTCCCAAGCTTTAAACATCCCAAGGAGCACTGTGCAAGCGATAATATTGAAATGGAAGGAGTATCAGACCACTGCAAATCTACCAAGACCTGGCCGTCCCTCTAAACTTTCAGCTCATACAAGGAGAAGACTGAAAAGAGATGCAGCCAAGAGGCCCATGATCACTCTGGATGAACTGCAGAGATCTACAGCTGAGGTGGGAGACCCTGTCCATAGGACAACAATCAGTCGTATATTGCACAAATCTGGCCTTTATGGAAGAGTGGCAAGAAGAAAGCCATTTCTTAAAGATATCCATAAAAAGTGTTGTTTAAAGTTTGCCACAAGCCACCTGGGAGACACACCAAACATGTGGAAGAAGGTGCTCTGGTCAGATGAAACCAAAATGGAACTTTTTGGCAACAATGCAAAACGTTATGTTTGGCGTAAAAGCAACACAGCTGAACACACCATCCCCACTGTCAAACATGGTGTTGGCAGCATCATGGTTTGGGCCTGCTTTTCTTCAGCAGGGACAGGGAAGATGGTTAAAATGGATGGGAAGATGGATGGAGCCAAATACAGGACCATTCTGGAAGAAAACCTGATGTAGTCTGCAAAAGACCTGAGACTGGGACGGAGATTTGTCTTCCAACAAGACAATGATCCAAAACATAAAGCAAAATCTACAATGGAATGGTTCAAAAATAAACATATCCAGGTGTTAGAATGGCCAAGTCAAAGTCCAGACCTGGATCCAATAGAGAATCTGTGGAAAGAACTGAAAACTGCTGTTCACAAATGCTCTCATCCAACCTCACTGAGCTCGAGCTGTTTTGCAAGGAGGAATGGGAAAAAATGTCAGTCTCTCGATGTGCAAAACTGATAGAGACATACCCCAAGCGACTTACAGCTGTAATCGCAGCAAAAGGTGGCGCTACAAAGTATTAACTTAAGGGGGCTGAATAATTTTGCACGCCCAATTTTTCCGTTTTTGATTTGTTAAAAAAGTTTGAAATATCCAATAAATGTCGTTCCACTTCATGATTGTGTCCCACTTGTTGTTGATTCTTCACAAAAAAATACAGTTTTATATCTTTATGTTTGAAGCCTGAAATGTGGCAAAAGGTCACAAAGTTCAAGGGGGCCGAATACTTTCGCAAGGCACTGTAATTCCTCTGCTGGATGTGTAAAACACAAAAGCCGACATATTTGCATATGTTACAGTCTTGTGAAAGCTGGCTGAATTCTGGGAAAGAGTGTTATATCATTTCAGGATGTCTACAGATTCTCCCTGTTTTTGTTTGCTTGGAAATGTTGACACTGTTATCTGACGGAACTGTGTAACCTAGCATTTATAGTGGTTAAGAATTGCATTTCCATTAATTGTGAAGGTTGGTTATCCTCCCACAATGTCAATTTTTTTTATTTTATTTTTATTTAACCTTTATTTAAGTAGGCAAGTCAGTTAAGAACAAATTCTTATTTACAATGACGGTCTACCCCGGCCAAACCCTAACCAGGACGACACTGGGCCAATTGTGCGCCGCCCTATATGACTCCCAATCACGGCCGGTTGTGACACAGCCTGGGATCATTATGTATTACTCTATGTGATGTATTATAAGATTCAGGGTATACTGGGTAACTTTCATCAACTCTGGATGATACAGTACAACTAAAGGAGTCTGTATTGAAAACATGTCCACGTCATGGGAGATACCTATTTAGGCAATCCTTAGCTGCTGGGCTGCTCAGTGCTGACCCTGGGGGTCAGCGATCCTGTGGGTTGCCACTTTGGCCTTGGCATAACACACTAATATCTTAAAGCTGAGTGGGGTGTGTTGGGTTGGGGCGCTGCAGGTTGATGGATCCCATGGGGCAGGACAAGGCGACCCAGTTATATTTTGTGCAAGTAAATAGAGCTCTACAGTACTACAGTATTAGGCCTATGAGATTCATTATATGGAGGATTTGCTGCTTCTGTGTGTTAATCTATATTTGAGGTGTATGTGTTTTATTTTTATTTTTAAAAAAATTGGGGAGGGGGGGGGGGGTCCAAACCTTTTCCTTTGGAATTAAAACAATGGAAACTGGGATGGAAATTGTGTAGGGAGAGATTTTAGTTATTGACTAGACCGGTGGGGGTCGGCGTGCAGGTGGTTCGGGCTGAAATTTGAAACATAGGATGTCTTAATAAAGATAATCAAAAGTCTGCCTTTTTTTCAAGAGTTGTTCATTTGTTGGGCTTTTGGTTAAATGTGCAACATAATATTGATTATTGAATTAACTTTAATCTAGTTTAGTCTTATCAATCACTTAAACGTATTTAATAATGATCTGTAACCTAGCTTGATGACTGTGGACATTTCTGCTTACTTTTTGTTGTTCTAAATAGAGACGGCATATTGGATTGTGTAGAAATGCAGGAAATTAGCTTTAGACACCCAAAATAATTATTGGGGAGGACCACCACCCCACTACCATATTTTCTGTAGTCTACTTCGAGAACACAAACGCTCTCATCTTTCACAGCAAAGAAAGAGCGAGTTAGCGAGGGAGAGAGAGAGATGGGAGGGGCACAGGTAGACATGTCGGCCAGCAGGCAGACAGTCAAAACCGTGCATCAGTAATCAAAAGTTGTAGGCTACAGGCTAATGCAATGCTGTATTTCTACATTTCTTGGCTTGCGATGTCACTATGGTGGGGGCTATTAATGAGTAGGCTGAGTTATTCAGAGACAGTCAGAACCGTACGTATAGATTATATTTTAGTAATGTCTTGTAAATTCACCAAAAGTACATTCAAGTACATATTAGGCTATCAATGAGTACAGCTAAGCTATTATTCAAAGTGCCAGTAAACTGAAGCTGAACATCGCCAAATGCATCAGTTTAACTAGGCCTAAATGTGCAATAAAAAGTATTGCCTATAGCTTATTTAATTACTGAAACCCTGGCTGGTTGTTGATGTCCTACGTCAGGGCTCTCCAACCCTGTTCCTGGAGCTACCTTCCTGTAGGTTTTCGCTCCAACCCCAGTTTTAACTAACCTGATTCAGTTTATCAAAGAGCTAATTATTAGAATCGGATGCACTATATTCGGGTTCCAGGAACCGGGTTGGAGAGCCCTGACCTAGGCAATAGATCGCAAAGCAGCATCCTGACTAAACTTTTAGGGAATGGCAAGTTCACTTTCTCATCCATGAACACAGTGAAGTGCAAATATGGTTCAGCAGCTGAAATCAGCAGGATGTGGGGCATTGTTATCAGGAAGGACGTCTACAATGGATGGATCGCTAAAATTAATTACATGAGGCAGTTTGGAAAAAACGAATCCTCAGTGAATCGACCTCTGGAATAACTCACCATGCTTACAAAACCAACGTCTCTAGTAATACCCCTCCGAATTGGACTGTACCACAACCGGCCATGATTGGGAGTCCCATTGGGCGGCGCACAATTGGCCCAGCGTCGTCCGGGTTCGGACAGATAAAGGTTAAAGGTCAAAGGTCCGGGTTTAACTTTAAATAAAGGTTCAATAAAATGATAACACTTTGTAAGAGTGTGGAGGGCTCCATATAGCTTTGCATTAACCTGATTGGTTGACCGTAGCTGGGTGCAGGAGGTTCTAGTATAAACACAAACTCACTTTGTTGAAAACTTCCTTCACAACCGCTCTGCTCTGCTCAGCTGATCGCAAGAAGCATAAAATGCCCAGACTTCTGCAGAGGCCGTATCGCAGTACATGCTATACAGCCACTGCAAACATCAGATTGACCAAGCAGAGCCTTCAGCATAGAGTGCGTTGCATCATCCCATTGGATTCTTCAAGGCTGCACACAGCAGAAATATCACTGAAATATTGCAATTCCTACACGTCACCTTATATATTCAAACAAAATAGGCCTTTTATTATCACATTGGAGTAACAGTTTATGAATCAAACAGGGTCAGGTAAAGACAGGTCCAGGGCAGGCAGGGGTCAGTAATCCAGATAGGTGGGGCAAAGGTACAGGATGGCAGGCAGACTCAGGGTCAGGCTCAGGGTCAGGGTCCAGGGCAGGCAGAGGTCCGTAATCCAGATAGGTGGGGCAAAGGTACAGGACGGCAGGCAGACTCAGGGTCAGGGGCAGACAGAATGGTCAACACCGGGAAAACTAGGAAACAGGAACAATCGAGAGACAGGAGCAGAGGAAAACCTGCTGATAGCCTTGACAAAACAAAACGAAATGGGAGCAGACAATCAGAGAACACAGGCATAAATACACAGGGGATAATGGGGAAGGTGGGCGACAACCTGGAGGGGGGTGGAGACAATCACAAAGACAGGTGAAACAGATCAGGGTATGACATTTATAGGCAAATGGGCGGTGTCATACTTATGTCAGTCCTCTAGAAAGCAAATGTAGTCTTCCTAGTGGTGGTGGTGTGTATGTGTGTGCACATCCGTTTCTGTGTGTTTTGGAAGTCAAGCAATAGTCAACTCCTTTGGACTCCAAAATTCCTGGAGTCGTGCAATTTGAGAGTGCTCGTATCTATGGAAACGCAACTCTCGCGATAGTCCACAGGCAAGAAGCAAGGAAGGCATCAATTTCTTGCTGTCATCTCGGGGCTTAAAATTTTAATTGAATGGATTTGTTCGCGCAACACTCTTCAAGTTCTCATTTATTAGACGCCTGTAAATATTGTGCTCAAGGAATGAACTCTGACATCATATTCAAACATAGGAAGACCGATATTGCTACTGCACTCAGGGACAGCGGGAATTATTGAATTAAAAGCATTATAGGGTTCACAACTTATCTAGAGGTTATGTTTAGATTAAACCCCTCATTACATTTATCAGGATGTCTAAATTCGTCATCGAAGGAGGATAGGATTTTTTTCTTTTTTTCTCTTCATTTTACTAGGTTCAGAAAGCAGCTGTTGCTATTTGAGCATGACACAGACTGTTCTCAGATCTGCTTATTTTAGAGGCATTAAATAAGGGGTCATAATCAGGGGTTTTGCGTTTAACAAGCCTCAATTATCTGGTATATCAGTAGCAGAATGTGTGTGTGCATGTGCATGTATCCCTGTCTCCTGCAGCTGAAGAGAGCCAGGCCCATGTCTCCCACAACAACAGACCTCATTTGTATTCACTTTCAGATCTGCTATTGCAAAGGCACTCTTCCAGATCAGCCTCCTCCCTCTCTCCCACCTCCCTCTCCTCTCTCCCTCCTCCCTCTCCTCTCACTCTCTCTCTCCCTCTCTCTCTCCCTCTCTCCCTCTCTCTCCACTCTCTCCCTCTCTCCCTCCTCCCTCTCTCCGACCTCACTCTCTCCCTCTCTCTCTCCCTCTCTCCCACCTCCCTCTCCTCTCTCCCTCCTCCCTCTCCTCTCACTCTCTCTCTCCCTCTCTCTCTCCCTCCTCCCTCTCCTCTCTCCCTCCTCCCTCTCCTCTCACTCTCTCTCTCCCTCTCTCCCTCTCTCTCCACTCTCTCCCTCTCTCCCTCTTCCCTCTCTCCCACCTCACTCTCTCCCTCTCTCTCTCCCTCTCTCCCTCCTCCCTCTCTCCCTCCTCCCCCTCTCCTCTCTCTCCCTCTCTCCCTCTTTCCCTTCTCCCTCTCTCCCTCTCTCCCACCTCCCTCGCTCTCTCTTTCTCTCCCTCCTCCCTCTCTCCCTCCTCCCTCTCTCCACTCGCTCCCTCATTCCCTCTCTCCCTCTTTCCCTCCTCCCTCTCTCCCTCTCTCCCCCCTCACTCCCCCTCTCTCCCTCTCTCCCGCTTTCCCTCCTCCCTCTCTCCCTCTCTCCCCCTCCCTCCTCCCTCTCTCCCTCTCTCCCCCCTCTCTCCCTCTCTCCCTCCTCCCTCCTCCGTCTCTCCCTCTCTCCCTCCTCCCTCCTCCGTCTCTCCCTCTCTCCCCCCTCCCTCCTCCGTCTCTCCCTCTCTCCCTCCTCCCTCCTCCGTCTCTCCCTCTCTCCCTCCTCCCTCCTCCGTCTCTCCCTCTCTCCCTCCTCCCTCCTCCGTCTCTCCCTCTCTCCCTCCTCCCTCCTCCGTCTCTCCCTCTCTCCCCCCTCACTCCCCCCTCTCTCCCTCTCTCCCTCTCTCCCTCCTCCCTCCTCCCTCTCTCCCCACTCACTCTCCCCTCTCTCCCTCTCCCTCTTTCCTTCCTCCCTCTCTCCCTCTCTCCCCCCTCACTCCCCAATCTCTCACCCCTCACTCCCCAATCTCTCCCTCTCACCCCTCCCTTTTTTTTTCTTTTTTTTGACCTTTATTTATCCAGGTTTTTCTCATTGAGATAACATCTCTTTTCCAAGAGAGATCTGGTCCAATAGCAGCAGGGGGAACAACGTTTCAGACAAAACAACTTATACACTAACACAACATTAAACAAAACTATAAACACACATACAGCTCTGCAGAGATCACAATGATGTGTTAGACGTTTCTGATTTGTAATGAACCTGAGGGCTGCATGATACACTGAATCAAGTGCTCTCGGGGTAGTGGCTGAGGTCTGCATATATATAACATCACTAGAATCTAAAACCGACAGTAATGTACATCGTACCAGCTCCTTCCTGGCCTCAAAAGAAAAACAAGCCTTATGCCGGTAATAAAATCCTATTTTTAGCTTGAGCTTCCTTATCAAGTTCTCTACATGCACAGTGAAGCTCAGCTTATCATCAACCCACACACCAACATATTTGTACACTTTAACTTGCTCTATAGTATGTCCAGTCAATGTAGTAATGACATGATTTGTAACATGCCTGGCATTTGAAAATAACATGCAGTTTGTTTTACCCGGATTTAGAATCAGCTTTAAATCATGCAGACTCTGTTGTATGATGTTAAATGGTCTTTGGGCATTTTCAAAAGCTAAAGATAAACTACTACCACTTGAATAAAGAACAGTATCATCTGCATTAAAATGAACATCCGCTGTTTCAATAAGATCCCCAATGTTGAACAACAGTGGGCCCAAAATAGAACCTTGCGGAACACCTGAGGATTTACAACAATCCGCCATTACACATTGTGTACGATTTAATAGGTAATTAATAAACCAATCTAGAGCATGACCAGTAATTCCACAACATTTTAACCTTTGCACTAACACAGCATGGTCCACAGTGTCAAAAGCCTTTGACAAATCAATAAAAAGAGACACGCAATGTAACTTCTTACCACGAGCACAGTGGATGTCATTTAAAACCTTCAATGTTGCTGAAACAGTGCTGTGGCCAGACCCTCTCTCCCTCTCTCCCCCCTCCCTCTCTCCCTCTCTCCCTCTCTCCTCATCCCTCTCTCCCTCCTCCCTCTCTCTCTCCCCCCTCCCTCTCTCCCTCTCTCCCTCTCTCCTCATCCCTCTCTCCCTCCTCCCTCTCTCTCTCCCCCCCTCCCTCTCTCTCTCCCCCATCACCCCATCCTCCCTTAAATGACTGGCGGGCGATTACCCCCCCTCCTCCTTTCCCTCCCCCTTCTCCCACTCTCTCCCCCCTCCGTCTCTCCCTTCCCCATGTTAGTGAGTGTCCTGGTTGTGTGTGTGTGTGTGTGTGTGTGTGTGTGTGTGTGTGTGTGTGTGTGTGTGTGTGTGTGTGTGTGTGTGTGTGTGTGTGTGTGTGTGGGTGGGTGGGTGGGTGGGCGGGCGGGCGTGCGTGGAAAAGAAGTGTGGACCATGACCCCCAGTGAGGGGTCGTTCAGGGTCATGCAGGGGTCATTGTGGGGTTACGTCCCTCAGCAGGATCCTGTCTCTCCTACCTGCTGCTTAATCTCCCTCAGCCCCAACCCTCCCTATAAAACACTACAATCCTCATCCCCTGCTTTGCTCTCTCGCTCTCCCACTCTCACTCCATCCCCTTCTCTCTCCCAACCAGATCTCCCAGTCTCACTCCATCCCCTTCTCTCTCCCAACCAGATCTCCCACACTCACTCCATCCCATTCTCTCTCCCAACCAGATCTCCCACACTCACTCCATCCCCTTCTCTCTCCCAACCAGATCTCACAGTCTCACTCCATCCCCTTCTCTCTCCCAACCAGATCTCACAGTCTAACGTCAGAATTAGACGTTCATCCATGTTTCTCAAACGTAAAATGTAAAAGTGTTTAAGGTTAAGTTTAGGCATAAATTCTGAATGGTTAAGGTAAGGGTAAAGGTTTGGGAGAGGCTTAAAACAAAAATAGCTTTCTGTCACTGGATTCAAACATGCAACCTTTGGCACCAGAGGTAGATGTTTACGCCCATCTGCCATCCTCGTCCACAACACCCTAGCAAAACCGAAACCTACTTGAAGGTAACGGCACTCACTGTTGTCCCTAGTGGCCGGTTTCCACGTCACCTCAGATGTGGCAGGACGTCAAATACTGACTTGTTTCACGGGTGACCTGGCTGCTCTCTCCACCTCTCTCTCTCTCTCTCTCTCTCTCTCTCCCTCTCTCTCTCTCTCCCCCTCTTTCTCTCCCTTTCTCTCCCCCTCTTTCTCTCCCCCAGCTAGCACAGAGACAGCAATGCATGTCCCAGCATACTGATGAGAGCCAGAGAGGAGAAATGAAGGGAGGGAGAAGAAGTAGGAGAGAGAGCAGGATGGAGAGAGGGACAGGAAGTAGGCGAGAGAGCATGATGGAGAGAGGGACCGGAAGTAGGAGAGAGAGCAGGATGGAGAGAGGGACAGGAAGTAGGAGAGAGAGCATGATGGAGAGAGGGACCGGAAGTAGGAGAGAGAGCAGGATGGAGAGAGGGACAGGAAGTAGGAGAGAGAGCATGATGGAGAGAGGGACCGGAAGTAGGAGAGAGAGCAGGATGGAGAGAGGGACCGGAAGTAGGAGAGAGAGCAGGATGGAGAGAGGGACCGGAAGTAGGAGAGAGAGCGTGATGGAGAGAGAGACCGGAAGTAGGAGAGAGAGCAGGATGGAGAGAGGGACAAGAAGTAGGAGAGAGAGCGTGATGGAGAGAGGAAGAGGTTGAGCGTACATGGAGGTAGAGAGTGAGAGGAATGAAGAGAGGGAACGAGATAGGGAGAGAGAGAGGTACAATATAACCAGTGTGGAGTACCAGTTAAAAGTGGCATATGAAAGGAGCAACGTTTTGTCGGAGGTATTTCATTCATTAGGAGGCAATCATTGTGGCTGTATTGAATGTCATCTGTTAGGTTCAACTTCCCTGCCATGATCTAATGCTGGACATATATTGACTGTCTGGGATTGGTTAGAGAGAGTTACCGTTAAGTAATACCTCAGAGATCAGTGAGGGGTGCTAAGCCGAGGAGAAGCAGACCCGACACGGCTCCTCTTATAGAGGAAGGAGCAACACCATCGTCTTCATCATCAAAAACATATCTTCAGTATAATCAGCAGAACTACCACTGTGCATACAGCGTGCGCAAGGTGTGTGTGTGTGTGTATGTGTCTGTGTGCGTGTGTGTGTGTGTGTGTGTCTGTGTGTCTCTGTGTGTGTGTGTGTGTCTGTGTGTCTCTGTGTGTGTGTGTGTGTGTGTGTGTGTGTGTGTGTGTGTGTGTGTGTGTGTGTGTGTGTGTGTGTGTGTGTGTGTGTGTGTGTGTGTGTGTGTGTCTGTGTGTGTGTCTGTGTGTGTGTGTGTGTGTGTGTGTGTGTGTGTGTGTCCACTATGCGTTACAAGTGAAGGCTGCTGAGGGGAGGACGGCTCATAATAATGTCCCGGAACAGCATATTATGGAATGTCTGATGCTAAACCTTGGTGCTAAACATTTGGCGCTAAACCTTGGCGCTAAACCTTGGCGCTAAACCTTGGCGCTAAACCTTGGCGCTAAACCTTGGCGCTAAACCTTGGCGCTAAACCTTGGCGTTAAACCTTGGCGCTAAACCTTGTTGCTAAACCTTGGCGCTAAACCTTGGCGCTAAACCTAGGCGCTAAACCTTGGCGCTAAACATTTGGCGCTAAACCTTGGCGCTAAACCTTGGCGCTAAACCTTGGCGCTAAACCTTGTTGCTAAGCCTTGGTGCGAAACCTTGGCGCTAAACCTTGGCGCTAAATCGACATGTTGGACCACCGTGGTGTCTCTCTAATCTGGGTCACAACATGACTGGGATCAGACCACTACCCCTAGTGCCGAGTTCTGCTGTCCCCCGCTGCCTGCTGGCTAGAACCACTGTTGGCCTGTGACCTAAACAACCTTGTATTGATCCTTCCTCTAACCAGGTGAGGAACATTGAGATATGAATATCTTTTTCAAGATGTCTTGATGTTTGAAAATGATCCTTTAAACTAGACGTTCATTCTGAAATGCTGTTAACTGTTAAATGTTCATTGACAGTCCCTGTCAACTAAATTAGGATGAAAAGGACACATTTCAGTGTTAAAAAACTATATCTTACATTGTTCCAGTCTGACTGTGGTAACAGTGTTCTTTCTGTATGTTGGGGTGTCAGAGGCATTGGAGCCAAAAGTTCATGGGAAGGTCATAAAGTCAAGAGGTCATATGACCTGTCACTGTGAGGCTCATCTGAAAGAGACAGAAAGTGCCTGGTGTTCTCCCTGACAGAGAACATACAGACAACTCCTGGACCACAGGGAGAGTGACCTTTTCACTGGCTCTGGAGAGTGTCTACGACAGCTGGATTCACCCAACCAGAGGGAAGGAGAGGGGGAGAGAGGGAGAGCAGGGTTAGGGAGAGAGACAGACGGGGAGGGAGAGGGAGAGTGGGAGAGCAGGGTTAGAGAGAGAGAGAGACAGACGGCGAGGGAGAGACAGACACGGGGAAAGAGGCAGAGCAGGGTTAGGGAGCGAGACAGACGGGGAGGGAGAGGGAGAGCAGGGTTAGAGAGAGAGACAGACAGACGGCGAGGGAGAGGGAGAGAGGGAGAGCAGGGCTAGAGAGAGAGACAGACAGGGGGAGAGAGGGAGAGCATGATTAGAGAGAGAGACAGACAGGGGGAGAGAGGGAGAGTATGATTAGAGAGAGAGACAGACAGGGGGAGAGGGGGAGAGAGGTAGAGCAGGGCTAGAGAGAGACCGACAGGGGAGAGAGAGAGAGAGAGGGAGAGCAGGGTTAGGGAGAGAGACAGACAGGGATGGAGAGGGAGAGAGGGAGAGCGGGACTAGAGAGAGAGACAGACAGGGGGAGAGAAGGAGAGCAGGATTAGAGAGAGAGACAGACAGGGGAGAGGGGGAGGGAAGGAGAGCAAGGCTAGAGAGAGAGACAAACAGGGGGAGAGGGGGAGAGAGGGAGAGCAGGGCTAGAAAGAGAGAGACAGACAGGGGAGAGAGGGAGAGCATGATTAGAGAGAGAGAGACAGGGGGAGAGAGGGAGAGAGGGAGAGCATGATTAGAGAGAGAGACAGACAGGGGGAGAGAGGGAGAGCAGGGCTATGGAGGGAGACAGACAGGGGGAGAGGGGGAGAGAGGGGGAGCAGGGCTAGAGAGAGAGACATACAGAGGGAGAGGGGGAGAGAGGGAGAGCGGGGCTAGAGAGAGACAGACGGGGAGAGAGATGGAGAGCAGGGCTAGAGAGAGAGACAGACGGGGAGAGAGATGGAGAGCAGGCCTAGAGAGAGAGACAGACGGGGGGAGAGAGGGAGAGCGGGGCTAGAGAGAGACAGACAGGGGGAGAGAGGGAGAGAGGAGCTAGAGAGAGACAGACAGGGGGAGAGAGGGAGAGCAGGGCTAGAGAGAGAGACAGATGGGGGGAGAGAGGGAGAGCGGGGCTAGAGAGAGACAGACGGGGGGAGAGAGGGAGAGCAGGCTAGAGAGAGACAGATGGGGGAGAGAAGGAGAGTGGTTCTAGAGAGAGAGGCAGACAGGGGGAGAGAGGGAGAGCGGGGCTAGAGAGAGAGACAGACAGAGGGAGAGAGGGGCTAGAGAGAGAGACAGACAGGGGGAGAGAGGGAGAGTGGGGCTAGAGAGAGACAGACGGGGGGAGAGAAGGAGAGTGGTGCTAGAGAGAGAGACAGACAGGGGGAGAGAGGGAGAGCGGGGCTAGAGAGAGAGACAGACAGGGGGAGAGTGGGGCTAGAGAGAGAGACAGACAGGGGGAGAGAGGGAGAGTGGGGCTAGAGAGAGAGACAGACAGGGGGAGAGAGGGAGAGTGGGGCTAGAGAGAGAGACAGACAGGGGGAGAGAGGGAGAGTGGGGCTAGAGAGAGAGACAGACAAGGGGAGAGAGGGAGAGTGGGGCTAGAGAGAGAGACAGACAGAGGGAGAGAGGGAGAGTGGGGCTAGAGAGAGACAGACAGGGGGAGAGAGGGAGAGAGGGGCTAGAGAGAGACTGACGGAGGGAGAGAGGGAGAGCAGGGCTACAGAGAGAGACAGATGGGGGGAGAGAGGGAGAGCGGGGCTAGAGAGAGACAGACGGGGGGAGAGAGGGAGAGCAGGCTAGAGAGAGACAGATGGGGGGAGAGAAGGAGAGTGGTGCTAGAGAGAGAGACCGACGGGGGGAGAGAGGGAGAGCGGGGCTAGAGAGAGAGACAGACAGGGGGAGAGAGGGAGAGCGGGGCTAGAGAGAGAGACAGACAGGGGGAGAGAGGGAGAGTGGGGCTAGAGAGAGACAGACGGGGGGAGAGAAGGAGAGCAGGATTAGAGAGAGAGACCGACAGGGGAGAGGGGGAGGGAAGGAGAGCAGGGCTAGAGAGAGAGACAAACAGGGGGAGAGGGGGAGAGAGGGAGAGCAGGGCTAGAAAGAGAGAGACAGACAGGGGAGAGAGGGAGAGCATGATTAGAGAGAGAGAGACAGGGGGAGAGAGGGAGAGAGGGAGAGCATGATTAGAGAGAGAGACAGACAGGGGGAGAGAGGGAGAGCAGGGCTATGGAGGGAGACAGACAGGGGGAGAGGGGGAGAGAGGGGGAGCAGGGCTAGAGAGAGAGACATACAGAGGGAGAGGGGGAGAGAGGGAGAGCGGGGCTAGAGAGAGACAGACGGGGAGAGAGATGGAGAGCAGGGCTAGAGAGAGAGACAGACGGGGGGAGAGAGGGAGAGCGGGGCTAGAGAGAGACAGACAGGGGGAGAGAGGGAGAGAGGAGCTAGAGAGAGACAGACAGGGGGAGAGAGGGAGAGCAGGGCTAGAGAGAGAGACAGATGGGGGGAGAGAGGGAGAGCGGGGCTAGAGAGAGACAGACGGGGGGAGAGAGGGAGAGCAGGCTAGAGAGAGACAGATGGGGGAGAGAAGGAGAGTGGTTCTAGAGAGAGAGACAGACAGGGGGAGAGAGGGAGAGCGGGGCTAGAGAGAGAGACAGACAGAGGGAGAGAGGGGCTAGAGAGAGAGACAGACAGGGGGAGAGAGGGAGAGTGGGGCTAGAGAGAGACAGACGGGGGGAGAGAAGGAGAGTGGTGCTAGAGAGAGAGACAGACAGGGGGAGAGAGGGAGAGCGGGGCTAGAGAGAGAGACAGACAGGGGGAGAGTGGGGCTAGAGAGAGAGACAGACAGGGGGAGAGAGGGAGAGTGGGGCTAGAGAGAGAGACAGACAGGGGGAGAGAGGGAGAGTGGGGCTAGAGAGAGAGACAGACAGGGGGAGAGAGGGAGAGTGGGGCTAGAGAGAGAGACAGACAGGGGGAGAGAGGGAGAGTGGGGCTAGAGAGAGAGACAGACAGAGGGAGAGAGGGAGAGTGGGGCTAGAGAGAGACAGACAGGGGGAGAGAGGGAGAGAGGGGCTAGAGAGAGACTGACGGAGGGAGAGAGGGAGAGCAGGGCTACAGAGAGAGACAGATGGGGGGAGAGAGGGAGAGCGGGGCTAGAGAGAGACAGACGGGGGGAGAGAGGGAGAGCAGGCTAGAGAGAGACAGATGGGGGGAGAGAAGGAGAGTGGTGCTAGAGAGAGAGACCGACGGGGGGAGAGAGGGAGAGCGGGGCTAGAGAGAGAGACAGACAGTGGGAGAGAGGGAGAGTGGGGCTAGAGAGAGACAGACGGGGGGAGAGAAGGAGAGTGGTTCTAGAGAGAGAGACAGACAGGGGGAGAGAGGGAGAGCGGGGCTAGAGAGAGAGACAGACAGGGGGAGAGAGGGGCTAGAGAGAGAGACAGACAGGGGGAGAGAGGGAGAGTGGGGCTAGAGAGAGACAGACGGGGGGAGAGAAGGAGAGTGGTGCTAGAGAGAGAGACAGACAGGGGGAGAGAGGGAGAGCGGGGCTAGAGAGAGAGACAGACAGGGGGAGAGTGGGGCTAGAGAGAGAGACAGACAGGGGGAGAGAGGGAGAGTGGGGCTAGAGAGAGAGATAGACAGGGGGAGAGAGGGAGAGTGGGGCTAGAGAGAGAGACAGACATGGGGAGAGAGGGAGAGTGGGGCTAGAGAGAGAGACAGACAGAGGGAGAGAGGGAGAGTGGGGCTAGAGAGAGAGACAGACAGGGGGAGAGAGGGAGAGTGGGGCTAGAGAGAGAGTATGAAGGATGAAAATTCACTGAAAGTCAAAAGGAGAAAGACAGAGTTAATGAGAGAAGGTTTGAGGATTAGAGGGCAGGGGGAGGAAAGAGAGCAAATGAGAGATGGAGAGATAGGAGGAGGAGAAAGAGCATGGCAGAAAGGAGAACGCATCTGATTGGTTCTGTTGGCAGTTGATGTTATTCTTCAATAACACAGACCCCAAAGAAAATCATGGGGGAGGAAAACAGCTTTATTCAAGGAGGACAAATCATGCTTGGAGGTTGATGGTAGATGTTCATGCTCCCCTGTCCTCAGTGGTTCTCTTCACAGAACAAAGAAACAGGATGTAGTTTTATTACCGTAGCCTGTGGCTGACCAATCAGAAGACCTTGCAGTCCATCGGGGTCAGTGGCCATATAAAACGTATGAAAATCAAATCAAATCAAAGTGTATTTGTCACGTGCACTGAATACAACAGGTGTTGCCCTTACAGTGAAATGCTCACCAGCAGTGCAATCTTTAAGTAAAAAAATAATAGATAAGAGATAACAAGAGATAACAAAAGATAACAATTTATAACAATATATGACAAGAGATGAGTAAAGAAATAAAAAAACAACAGTAAAAAGACAGTGAATAAGAACAGTAGAGAGGCTATATACAGTAGAGAGGCTATATACAGTAGAGAGGCTATATACAGTAGAGAGGCTATATACAGTAGTGAGGCTATATACAGTAGAGATACTATATACAGTAGTGAGGCTATATACAGTAGAGATACTATATACAGTAGTGAGGCTATATACAGTAGAGATACTATATACAGTAGAGAGGCTATATACAGTAGAGATACTATATACAGTAGTGAGGCTATTTATAGTAGAGGCTATATACAGTAGAGAGGCTATATACAGTAGAGATACTATATACAGTAGTGAGGCTATATACAGTAGAGATACTATATACAGTAGTGAGGCTATATACAGTAGAGAGGCTATATACAGTAGAGAGGCTATAACAGTAGAGAGGCTATATACAGTAGTGAGGCTATATTCAGTAGAGGCTATATACAGTAGAGAGACTATATACAGTAGAGAGGCTATATACAGAAGGGAGGCTGTATACAGTAGTGAGGCTATATACAGTAGAGGGGCTATATACAGTAGAGAGGCTATATACAGTAGAGAGGCTATATACAGTAGTGAGGCTATATACAGTAGCGAGGCTATATACAGTAGTGAAGCTATATACAGTAGCGAGGCTATATACAGTAGTGAGGCTATATACAGTAGCGAGGCTATATACAGTAGAGAGGCTATATACAGTAGTGAGGCTATGGGGGTAAAAACTGTTGAGAAGCCTTTTTGTCCTAGACTTGGCACTCCGGTACTGCTTGCCATGCGGTAGTAGAGAACAGTCTATGACAGGGGTGGCTGGGATCTTTGACAATTTTTAGGTCCTTCCTCTGACACCGCCTGGTGTAGAGGTTCTGGATGGCAGGCAGCTTGGCCCCAGTCATGTACTGGGCCGTACGCACTACCCTCTGTAGTGCCTTGCAGGCGGATGCCCTCGATGGTGCAGCTGTAGAACCGGGCGGGCGGGCGGGCGGGCGGGCAGGCAGGCAGGCAGGCTGGCAGGCAGGCAGGCAGGCAGGCACACACACACACACACACACACACACACAGACACACACACACACACAGAGACACTCACAAACACCCTCTCGCTCTCTCTGGGCTCTCACCCTGAGGACGACCCTGCTAAGTATCTGACAGCAAGCGAGAGAGTAAGTGATGGATGGAGACAGAGGGAGAGAGATACAGAGAGGAAGAGAGAGGAAGAGATGGATGGAGACAGAGGGAGAGAGATACAGAGAGGAAGAGATGGATGGAGACAGTGGGAGAGAGATACAGAGAGAGGAAGAGATGGATGGAGACAGAGAGGGAGAGAGATACAGAGAGGAAGAGATGGATGGAGACAGAGAGGGAGAGAGATACAGAGAGGGAGAGGTGGATGAGACAGAGGGAGAGAGATACAGAGAGGAAGAGATGGATGGAGACAGAGGGAGAGAGGGAGAGATGGATGGAGACAGAGGGAGAGAGGAGGAGATGGATGGAGACAGAGGGAGAGAGGAGGAGATGGATGGAGACAGAGGGAGAGAGATACAGAGAGAGATACAGAGAGGAAGAGATGGAGACAGAGGGAGAGAGATACAGAGAGAGATACAGAGAGGAAGAGATGGAGACAGAGGGAGAGAGATACAGAGAGGAAGAGATGGATGGAGACAGAGGGCGAGAGATACAGAGAAGAAGAGATGGATGGAGACAGAGGAAGAGAGGAAGAGATGGATGGAGACAGAGGGCGAGAGGAAGAGATGGATGGAGACAGAGGGAGAGAGATACAGAGAGGAAGAGATGGATGGAGACAGAGGGAGAGAGATACAGAGAGAGGAAGAGATGGATGGAGACAGAGGGGGAGAGGAAGAGATGGAGACAGAGTGAGAGAGGAAGAGATGGAGACAGAGGGAGAGAGATACAGAGAAGGGAAACAGTGAGAGGAGTTGAAGTCTTGCTGATGGCACACTGTCACTCTTTAGACAACCATGCTAAACACCTGAAAAGACAATGATGGAGGGAGGTAGAGATGGAGGGACATGGACGGAGAAAGAGATGGAGGGAGATGGATGGAGAGAGAGGTGGAGGGATATAGATGGAGAGAGAGATGGGGGGATATGGATGGAGAGAGAGATGGCAGGAAAAGGTGCATGCACAGAGCAGACACCTTGCACAACTGCACGCATGCACAGTGGTAGTCACACTGACTATCCTGATGGGGATGTTTTTGAGGATGATTAAGATGATGATGATGATGATGGTGTTGCTACCTCCTATATAAGAGTGCATTTACAAAGCCACACACACACACAGGACACGCTAATGTTGAGGGTGTATGTGTTTGTTGGACTTACACTGCCATCTTCAGGCCATTAGTTGAACATGTCCTCACTTCTAATATTAAAGCTGGTTGTACTATTTAACAGGGTTTGACAGTTGCTTTACACATCATTTCTGAAAAGATGGTTCCTTCTCTCTAGACTTTACACATCATTTCTGAAAAGATGGTTCCTTCTCTCTAGACTTTACACATCATTTCTGAAAAGATGGTTCCTTCTCTCTAGACTTTACACATCATTTCTGAAAAGATGGTTCCTTCTCTCTAGACTTTACACATCATTTCTGAAAAGATGGTTCCTTCTCTCTAGACTTTACACATCATTTCTGAAAAGATGGTTCCTTCTCTCTAGACTTTACACATCATTTCTGAAAAGATGGTTCCTTCTCTCTAGACTTTACACATCATTTCTGAAAAGATGGTTCCTTCTCTCTAGACTTTACACATCATTTCTGAAAAGATGGTTCCTTCTCTCTAGACTTTACACATCATTTCTGAAAAGATGGTTCCTTCTCTCTAGACTTTACACAGAAAACCCCAAAACACACAACATACAAAAACGTCACACATCTCTTGCAAAACCAAAACATCGTCATTCAAAACTATTTTAACTCTTCTCAAAAATTGTGTTTTTGCATCAAAACTATACACACAAACCATCAAATGATTGTCTCTTATACACGCCAACGACACACAGACAAATGTAAAAGACTACTACTATCTTGTGTGTTGGCATGTCCAGTGGAGTCCACGGCAGTTTATCATAGCACTCACACATACACGTATGCACAAATATATACAGTATGTATGCATATTTAGTATATATTTACACTATAGACAGGAATGCAAGGGGGGGGGGGGGTTCTCAAAACATTGTATTTTCATCCAGATTTCAGGATGAACAGTAACAGACAAAAACAAATACTGTAGAAGATAAATAAACAGGTTTACTGTTTTACAGTTACCATAAAGAGAAAAACAATAAGGCTGCATCCTGTTTGGGTCTGGCCACAGTGCCGTATCAACATCACAAGCAGTGTTCTCTCTGGCTAAACAGCGGGGGGGAAGTAGCGTCTGGAGTGGCGTATCCAGCCGTGGCACGCCCCCCTCGTCTACGTCACCACAGGCCTCCTCCATCTCCTGGGGAAGGGGTATGCATTGGTGGGGTTGGTGATCATACATATCCACCAACGCCATGCCAAAAATAACTATTCTATTGGGTTTAGAAATGAAGAATATGGTGGCAGGTTGAGCGTCAAAGCATTGTGATGTTGCCTCCACGCTGTCCAGGGACAGTGACGATGGCGCTGTGTCCTATGCCGTTTCTTCCCCTGCGTCTTGTTTTGGTGAAGGCCGACCTCATCGACGTAGAGGAAATCATGATGCTCTGCAGCAGCGTCTAGTTCCGTAAGTCTCTGAAACAGACAAGTCAAAACATCATTATATGACAGTATGAATAGACATAGAGCCGTCAATATGTAGCGCAATACACCGGATTACAGTACCAATGAATAGAATAGCTTACTGGTACGTTTTCATAGCGCAGTTGTTTCACTCTGTCAGAATTTGCCTCAAATGGCACTCTGTAGAGCTGCTTCTTACGAATCTGATGGCGTTTCAGGAGACGGCCAAGTGAGGATAAGCCCACCCTAATTTATGTTACTGAACGTTGTGTTGTCAGTGATAATGTGATGTTGCAGTTGTCGTAAATGTTTGCTGTTGTTGTTTGAAATGACCACACATATTCACTTTGTGTTGTTCCTGCACTGCTGTGAACATCCGATTTCTTCCACCATTTGAAGGGTCCTCTAGCAATTCTGCAAAAGCATGATGTGAATGGTTAGGGTGCAGGATTTCTTTCAGCATCCAGTAACATGGTATAGAGGGTAGGTTTACTTACATGTCTCATGTCGAAATGTCCAGATGACACTTGCTGCAGTGCAGCAGCTCAGGTTAGGCTGGACCCTCTACCCAGCCTCCCTGAAACTCAAACCACGGTTGACCAAAGTGGCCAGGATCTCATCTGGGATTGTTCTCCTTCCTCTTCTTCCTCGTCCTCCTCTCCCTCCTTGTCTTCCTCGTCCTTGTCCTCCTCCTCCACCTTGCCCTCATCCTCGTCTCCCTTTTACTCTAACTCTCTCTCCAAAATGGGCCTCCATTGTTGTCCAAACCAAGAAAGCCAACCTGAAGCAGAAAACATTCAGGATGTGATCCTGGTTTGGTGTGATTTCCAGCTCAGGTTCAGAATCTGATAGTGGGTGTTTTCTGTCCCAATGCAGCGTGAAGATAACTGGGGAAGGAAGGATGTCTGTCTGCCTCTGACCCTGGCTGCTGAATGATAAGAGACGGACACCATGTCTATCACTCTGTGGGGATCTAAACCTGACCGGTAGAAAGATACATACGTACGTGTGCTAACACACACACCAGCATGCCCGCTAACAAACACACACGCATGCCCACTAACACGCACACACACACGCTAACACACACACACACACACACACACACATATGCACGCTAACACACACACATACACGCATGCGCGCTAACAAACAAACACGCATGCACACTAACACGCACACACACACACATGCACGCTAACACACACACACGCACGCACACTAACACACAGTTTTCTCTACAAAAAGTCTAAAATCATCATCATCACCACTGTTGTTATCTTGGTGATCATCATCATCATCACTGTTGTCTTGGTGATCATCATCATCATCATCATCATCATCATCATCAATGTTGTTGTCTTGGTGATCGTCATCATCATCATCACCACTGATGTTGTCTTGGTGATCATCATCATCATCAATGTTGTTGTCTTGGTGATCATCATCATCATCATCACCACTGATGTTGTCTTGGTGATCATCATCATCATCATCATCATCATCATCAATGTTGTTGTCTTGGTGATCATCATCATCATCATCATCACCACTGATGTTGTCTTGGTGATCATCATCATCATCATCACTGTTTTTGTCTTGGTGATTATCATCATCATCACCAATGGTGTTGTCTTGGTGATCATCATCATCATCATCATCACCAATGGTGTTGTCTTGGTGATCATCATCATCACCAATGGTGTTGTCTTGGTGATCATCATCATCACTGGTGTTGTCTTGGTGATCATCATCATCATCACCAATGGTGTTGTCTTTTTGATCATCATCATCACTGTTGTTGTCTTGGTGATCATCATCATCATCACCAATGGTGTTGTCTTGGTGATCATCATCATCATCACTGCTCTCTTGGTGATCATCACCATCACCACTGTTGTTGTCTAGGTGATCATCATCATCATCATCATCATCATCACCACCACTGGTGTTGTCTTGGTGATCATCATCATCATCATCATCATCATCATTATCATCATCATCACCACAGTTGTTGTCTTGGTGATCATCATCATTATCATCATCATCATCATCATCACCACAGTTGTTGTCTTGGTGATCATAATCATCATCACTGTTGTTGTCTTAGTGATCATCATCATCACCACTGTTGTTGTCTTGGTGATCATCATCATCACCACTGTTGTTGTCTTGGTGATCATCATCATCACCACTGTTGTTGTCTTGGTGATCATCATCATCATCATCGCTGTTGTTGTCTTGGTGATCATCATCATCACCACTGTTGTTGTCTTGGTGATCATCATCATCATCATCGCTGTTGTTGTCTTGGTGATCATCATCAACATCATCAGCACTGTTGTTGTCTTGGTGATCATCATCATCATCATCGCTGTTGTTGTCTTGGTGATCATCATCATCATCATCAGCACTGTTGTTGTCTTGGTGATCATCATCATCATCATCATCATCATCACTGTTGTTGTCTTGGTGATCATCATCATCATCATCATCGCTGTTGTTGTCTTGGTGATCATCATCATCATCATCATCACTGTTGTTGTCTTGGTGATCATCATCATCATCATCATCACTGTTGTTGTCTTAGTGATCATCATCATCATCATCAGCACTGTTGTTGTCTTGGTGATCATCATCATCATCATCATCGCTGTTGTTGTCTTGGTGATCATCATCATCATCATCAGCACTGTTATTGTCTTGGTGATCATCATCATCATCATCATCAGCACTGTTGTTGTCTTGGTGATCATCATCATCATCGCTGTTGTTGTCTTGGTGATCATCATCATCATCATCAGCACTGTTGTTGTCTTGGTGATCATTATCATCACCATCACGGTTGTTGTCTTGGTGATCATCATCATCACCATCACGGTTGTTGTCTTGGTGATCATCATCATAATCGCTGTTGTTGTCTTGGTGATCATCATCATCATCATCACTGTTGTTGTCTTGGTGATCATCATCATCATCATCATCATCACCATCACGGTTGTTGTCTTGGTGATCATCATCATCATCATCATCATCACTGTTGTTGTCTTGGTGATCATCATCATCATCATCATCATCACTGTTGTTGTCTTGGTGATCATCATCATCATCATCATCATCACCATCACGGTTGTTGTCTTGGTGATCATCATCATCATCATCACTGTTGTTGTCTTGGTGATCATCATTATCATCATCATCATCACCATCACTGTTGTTGTCTTGGTGATCATCATCATCATCATCATCATCACCATCACGGTTGTTGTCTTGGTGATCATCATCATAATCGCTGTTGTTGTCTTGGTGATCATCATCATCATCATCACTGTTGTTGTCTTGGTGATCATTATCATCATCGCTGTTGTTGTCTTGGTGATCATCATCATCATCATCACTGTTGTTGTGTTGATGATCATCATCATCACTGTTGTTGTCTTGTTGATCATCATCATCATCATCATCACTGTTGTTGTCTTGGTGATCATCATCATCATCGCTGTTGTTGTCTTGGTGATCATCATCATCATCATCACTGTTGTTGTGTTGATGATCATCATCATCACTGTTGTTGTCTTGGTGATCATCATCATCATCATCATCGCTGTTGTTGTCTTGGTGATCATCATCATCATCATCAGCACTGTTGTTGTCTTGGTGATCATCATCATCATCATCATCACTGTTGTTGTCTTGGTGATCATCATCATCATCATCGCTGTTGTTGTCTTGGTGATCATCATCATCATCATCACTGTTGTTGTCTTGGTGATCATCATCATCATCATCATCACTGTTGTTGTTTTGGTGATCATCATCATCATCATCATCATCGCTGTTGTTGTCTTGGTGATCATCATCATCATCATCAGCACTGTTATTGTCTTGGTGATCATCATCATCAGCACTGTTGTTGTCTTGGTGATCATCATCATCATCGCTGTTGTTGTCTTGGTGATCATCATCATCATCATCAGCACTGTTGTTGTCTTGGTGATCATCATCATCATCAGCACTGTTATTGTCTTGGTGATCATCATCATCAGCACTGTTGTTGTCTTGGTGATCATCATCATCATCGCTGTTGTTGTCTTGGTGATCATCATCATCATCATCAGCACGGTTGTTGTCTTGGTGATCATCATCATCACCATCACGGTTGTTGTCTTGGTGATCATCATCATCATCATCACGGTTGTTGTCTTGGTGATCATCATCATCACCATCACGGTTGTTGTCTTGGTGATCATCATCATCATAATCGCTGTTGTTGTCTTGGTGATCATCATCATCATCATCATCATCATCACTGTTGTTGTCTTGGTGATCATCATCATCATCGCTGTTGTTGTCTTGGTGATCATCATCATCATCATCACTGTTGTTGTGTTGATGATCATCATCATCACTGTTGTTGTCTTGTTGATCATCATCATCATCATCATCATCATCACTGTTGTTGTCTTGGTGATCATCATCATCATCGCTGTTGTTGTCTTGGTGATCATCATCATCATCACTGTTGTTGTCTTGGTGATCATTATCATCATCATCATCGCTGTTGTTGTCTTGGTGATCATCATCATCATCATCAGCACTGTTGTTGTCTTGGTGATCATCATCATCATCACTGTTGTTGTCTTGGTGATCATCATCATCACCACTGTTCTTGTCTTGGTGATCATCATCATCATCATCTTCATCATCATCATCATCATCATCACATCATCACTGTTGTTGTCTTGGTGATCATCATCATCATCACTGTTGTTGTGTTGGTGATCATCATCATCATCATCACTTTGTTGTCTTGGTGATCATCATCATCATCACTGTTGTTGTGTTGGTGATCATCATCATCATCATCACTGTTGTTGTCTTGGTGATCATCATCATCACCACTGTTGTTGTCTTGGTGAGCATCATCATCATCATCATCATCATCATCACATCATCACTGTTGTTGTCTTGGCAATCATCATCATCATCACTGTTGTTGTCTTGGTGATCATCATCATCATCAATTTTGTCTTGGTGATCATCATCATCATCATCATCATCATCATCATCATCATCATCACCACTGGTGTTGTCTTGGTGATCATCATCATCATCATCATCATCACCACTGGTGTTGTCTTGGTGATCATCACCACAACTGTTGTGTTCTTGGTGATCATCAGCATCATCATCATCATCACAGTTGTTGTCTTGGTGATCATCATCATCATCACTGTTGTTGTCTTGGTGGTCAGCATCATCATCATCACACTTGTTGTCTTGGTGATCATCATCATCATCACTGTTGTTGTCTTGGTGGTCAGCATCATCATCATCACACTTGTTGTCTTGGTGATCATCATCATCATCACTGTTGTTGTCTTGGTGGTCAGCATCATCATCATCACACTTGTTGTCTTGGTGATCATCATCATCACAGTTGTTGTCTTGGTGTTCAGCATCATCATCACTGTTGTTGTCTTGGTGGTCAGCATCATCATCACACTTGTTGTCTTGGTGATCATCATCATCATCACAGTTGTTGTCTTGGTGATCATCATCATCATCACTGTTGTTGTCTTGGTGGTCAGCATCATCATCATCACACTTGTTGTCTTGGTGATCATCATCATCATCACAGTTGTTGTCTTGGTGGTCAGCATCATCATCACTGTTGTTGTCTTGGTGGTCAGCATCATCATCACAGTTGTTGTCTTGGTGATCATCATCATCATCCATGTTGTTGTCTTGGTGGTCAGCATCATCATCATCATCATCATCATCACACTTGTTGTCTTGGTGATCATCATAATCAATATCACTGTTGTTGTCTTGATGATCATCATCATCATCATCACCACTGGTGTTGTCTTGGTGATTATCATCATCATCAATATCACTGCTGGTGTCTTGGTGATCATCATCATCATCATCACAGTTGTTGTCTTGGTGGTCATCATCATCATCATCACTGGTGTTGTCTTGGTGGTCAGCATCATCATCATCATCATCACATCATCACTGTTGATGTCTTGGTGATCATCATCATCATCATCATAATCATCACTGTTGTTGTGTTGGTGATCATCATCATCATCATCACTTTGTTGTCTTGGCAATCATCATCATCATCACTGTTGTTGTCTTGGTGATCATAACATCATCATCATCATCATCGCTGTTGTTGTCTTGGTGATCATCATCATCCTCATCACCACTGTTGTTGTCTTGGTGATCATCATCATCATCATCACTGTTGTTGTCTTGGTGATCATCATCATCATCGCTGTTGTTGTCTTGGTGATCATCATCATCATCATCACTTATGTTTTCTTGGTGATCATCATCATCATCATCATCGCTGTTGTTGTCTTGGTGATCATCATCATCATCATCAGCACTGTTGTTGTCTTGGTGATCATCATCATCATCATCATCATCATCATCACTGTTGTTGTCTTGGTGATCATCATCATCACCACTGTTGTTGTCTTGGTGATCATAATCATCATCATCACTGTTGTTGTCTTGGTGATCATCATCATCATCGCTGTTGTTGTCTTGGTGATCATCATCATCATCATCACTTATGTTTTCTTGGTGATCATCATCATCATCATCATCGCTGTTGTTGTCTTGGTGATCATCATCATCATCATCAGCACTGTTGTTGTCTTGGTGATCATCATCATCATCATCATCACTGTTGTTGTCTTGGTGATCATCATCATCATCATCATCATCATCATCACAGCATCACTGTTGTTGTCTTGGTGATCATCATCATCATCACTGTTGTTGTGTTGGTGATCATCATCATCACTTTGTTGTCTTGGTGATCATCATCATCATCATTGTTGTTGTGTTGGTGATCATCATCATCATCATCACTGTTGTTGTCTTGATGATCATCATCATCACCACTGTTGTTGTCTTGGTGATCATCATCATCATCATCATCATCATCACATCATCACTGTTGTTGTCTTGGCAATCATCATCATCATCACTGTTGTTGTCTTGGTGATCATCATCATCATCACTGTTGTTGTCTTGGTGATCATCATCATCAATTTTGTCTTGGTGATCATCATCATCATCATCATCATCATCATCACCACTGGTGTTGTCTTGGTGATCATCATCATCATCATCATCATCATCACCACCACTGGTGTTGTCTTGGTGATCATCATCATCATCATCATCATCATCATCATCATCATCACCACTGGTGTTGTCTTGGTGATCATCAGCATCATCATCATCATCATCATCATCATCATCATCATCACAGTTGTTGTCTTGGTGATCATCATCATCATCACTGTTGTTGTCTTGGTCAGCATCATCATCATCAAACGTGTTGTCTTGGTGATCATCATCATCATCACTGTTGTTGTCTTGGTGGTCAGCATCATCATCATCACACTTGTTGTCTTGGTGATCATCATCATCATCACTGTTGTTGTCTTGGTGGTCAGCATCATCATCATCACACTTGTTGTCTTGGTGATCATCATCATCATCACAGTTGTTGTCTTGGTGATCATCATCATCATCACTGTTGTTGTCTTGGTGGTCAGCATCATCATCATCACACTTGTTGTCTTGGTGATCATCATCATCATCACAGTTGTTGTCTTGGTGGTCAGCATCATCATCACTGTTGTTGTCTTGGTGGTCAGCATCATCATCACAGTTGTTGTCTTGGTGATCATCATCATCATCCATGTTGTTGTCTTGGTGGTCAGCATCATCATCATCATCATCATCATCATCATCATCATCACACTTGTTGTCTTGGTGATCATCATCATCAATATCACTGTTGTTGTCTTGATGATCATCATCATCATCATCACCACTGGTGTTGTCTTGGTGATTATCATCATCATCAATATCACTGCTGGTGTCTTGGTGATCATCATCATCATCATCATCATCACAGTTGTTGTCTTGGTGATCATCATCATCATCATCATCATCATCACAGTTGTTGTCTTGGTGATCATCATCATCATCACTGGTGTTGTCTTGGTGGTCAGCATCATCATCATCATCATCATCACATCATCACTGTTGATGTCTTGGTGATCATCATCATCATCATCATCATCATCATCATCACTGTTGTTGTGTTGGTGATCATCATCATCATCATCACTTTGTTGTCTTGGCAATCATCATCATCATCACTGTTGTTGTCTTGGTGATCATAACATCATCATCATCATCATCGCTGTTGTTGTCTTGGTGATCATAACATCATCATCATCATCATCGCTGTTGTTGTCTTGGTGATCATAACATCATCATCATCATCCTCACTGTTGTTGTCTTGGTGATCATAACATCATCATCATCATCGCTGTTGTTGTCTTGGTGATCATCATCATCCTCATCACCACTGTTGTTGTCTTGGTGATCATCATCATCATCACTGTTGTTGTCTTGGTGATCATCATCATCATCGCTGTTGTTGTCTTGGTGATCATCATCATCATCATCACTTATGTTTTCTTGGTGATCATCATCATCATCATCATCGCTGTTGTTGTCTTGGTGATCATCATCATCATCATCAGCACTGTTGTTGTCTTGGTGATCATCATCATCATCATCATCATCATCATCATCATCATCACTGTTGTTGTCTTGGTGATCATCATCATCACCACTGTTGTTGTCTTGGTGATCATCATCATCATCATCATCATCATCATCATCATCACAGCATCACTGTTGTTGTCTTGGTGATCATCATCATCATCACTGTTGTTGTGTTGGTGATCATCATCATCATCATCACTTTGTTGTCTTGGTGATCATCATCATCATCACTGTTGTTGTGTTAGTTATCATCATCATCATCATCACTGTTGTTGTCTTGATGATCATCATCATCACCACTGTTGTTGTCTTGGTGATCATCATCATCATCATCATCATCATCATCATCATCATCACATCATCACTGTTGTTGTCTTGGCAATCATCATCATCATCACTGTTGTTGTCTTGGTGATCATCATCATCATCAATTTTGTCTTGGTGATCATCATCATCATCATCATCATCATCACCACTGGTGTTGTCTTGGTGATCATCATCATCATCATCATCATCACCACCACTGGTGTTGTCTTGGTGATCATCATCATCATCATCATCATCATCATCATCATCACCACTGGTGTTGTCTTGGTGATCATCAGCATCATCATCATCATCATCATCATCATCATCATCATCACAGTTGTTGTCTTGGTGATCATCATCATCATCACTGTTGTTGTCTTGGTGTTCAGCATCATCATCATCAAACTTGTTGTCTTGGTGATCATCATCATCATCACTGTTGTTGTCTTGGTGGTCAGCATCATCATCATCACACGTGTTGTCTTGGTGATCATCATCATCATCACTGTTGTTGTCTTGGTGGTCAGCATCATCATCATCACACTTGTTGTCTTGGTGATCATCATCATCATCACAGTTGTTGTCTTGGTGTTCAGCATCATCATCACTGTTGTTGTCTTGGTGGTCAGCATCATCATCATCACACTTGTTGTCTTGGTGATCATCATCATCATCATCACAGTTGTTGTCTTGGTGATCATCATCATCATCACAGTTGTTGTCTTGGTGATCATCATCATCATCACTGTTGTTGTCTTGGTGGTCAGCATCATCATCATCACACTTGTTGTCTTGGTGATCATCATCATCATCACTGTTGTTGTCTTGGTGATCATCATCATCATCACTGTTGTTGTCTTGGTGGTCAGCATCATCATCACAGTTGTTGTCTTGGTGATCATCATCATCATCACTGTTGTTGTCTTGGTGGTCAGCATCATCATCAATATCACTGCTGGTGTCTTGGTGATCATCATCATCATCATCATCATCACAGTTGTTGTCTTGGTGATCATCATCATCATCACTGTTGTTGTCTTGGTGGTCAGCATCATCATCATCATCATCACATCATCACTGTTGTTGTCTTGGTGATCATCATCATCATCATCATCACTGTTGTTGTGTTGGTGATCATCATCATCATCACTTTGTTGTCTTGGCAATCATCATCATCATCATCACTGTTGTTGTCTTGGTGATCATAACATCATCATCATCATCGCTGTTGTTGTCTTGGTGATCATCATCATCCTCATCACCACTGTTGTTGTCTTGGTGATCATCATCATCATCATCATCACCACTGTTGTTGTCTTGGTGATCATCATCATCATCCTCACTGTTGTTGTCTTGGTGATCATCATCATCCTCATCACCACTGTTGTTGTCTTGGTGATCATCATCATCCTCATCCTCACTGTTGTTGTGTTGGTGATCATCATCAACTTTACCACTGTTGTTGTCTTGGTGATCATCATCATCAATATCACTGTTGTTGTCTTGGTGATCATCATCATCAATATCACTGTTGTTGTCTTGGTGATCATCATCATCATCATCATCATCACATCATCACTGTTGTTGTCTTGGTGATCATCATCATCATCACTGTTGTTGTGTTGGTGATCATCATCATCATCATCATCACTTTGTTGTCTTGGCAATCATCATCACTGTTGTTGTCTTGGTGATCATCATCATCACTGTTATCTTGGTAATCATTATCCTCATCACTGTTGTTGTCTTGGTGATCATCATCACAACTGTTGTGTTCTTGGTGATCATCAGCATCATCATCATCATCACAGTTGTTGTCTTGGTGTTCGGCATCATTATCATCACACTTGTTGTCTTTGTGATCATCATCATCAATATCACTGTTGTTGTCTTGATGATCATCATCATCACCACTGGTGTTGTCTTGGTGATTATCATCATCATCAATATCACTGCTTGCTGTCTTGGTGATCATCATCATCATCATCATTATCATCATCATCACTGTTGTTGTCTAGGTGATCATCATCATCATCATCACTGTTGTTGTCTTGGTGATCGTCATCATCATGATCACTGTTGTTGTCTTAGTGATCATCATCATCATCATCATCATCATCATCATCATCACTTTGTTGTCTTGGCAATCATCATCATCATCACTGTTGTTGTCTTGGTGATCATAACATCATCATCATCATCATCATCATCATCGCTGTTGTTGTCTTGGTGATCATCATCATCATCATCATCGCTGTTGTTGTCTTGGTGATCATCATCATCCTCATCACCACTGTTGTTGTCTTGGTGATCATCATCATCATCATCACCACTGTTGTTGTCTTGGTGATCATCATCAATTTTGTCTAGGTAATCATTATCCTCATCACTGTTGTTGTCTTGGTGATCATCATCATCATCACCACTGGTGTTGTCTTGGTGATCATCATCACAACTGTTGTGTTCTTGGTGATCATCAGCATCATCATCATCATCATCATCACTGTTGTTGTCTTGGTGATCATCATCATCATCATCATCACTGTTGTTGTCTTAGTGATCATCATCATCATCACTGTTGTTGTCTTGGTGGTCGTCATCATCAGTATATCAGTGTCATTATACTGTAATGTAGTGTTTATCAGTCTCATTATAATGTAATATAGTGTATATCAGTCTCATTATACTGTAATGTAGTGTTTATCAGTCTCATTATACTGTAATGTAGTGTTTATCAGTCTCATTATACTGTAATGTAGTGTTTATCAGTCTCATTATAATGTAATATAGTGTATATCAGTCTCATTATACTGTAATGTAGTGTTTATCAGTCTCATTATACTGTAATGTAGTGTTTATCAGTCTCATTATACTGTAATGTAGTGTTTATCAGTCTCATTATAATGTAATATAGTGTATATCAGTCTCATTATACTGTAATGTAGTGTTTATCAGTCTCATTATAATGTAATATAGTGTATATCAGTCTCATTATACTGTAATATAATATAGTGTTTATCAGTCTCATTATACTGTAATATAATAGTGTTTATCAGTTCCTTTATAATATAATATAGTATATATAAGTCTCATTATACTGTAATATAATATAGTGTTTATCAGTCTCATTATAATGTAATATACTGTTTATCAGTCTCATTATACTGTAATATAGTGTTTATCAGTCTCATTATAATGTAATATACTGTTTATCAGTCTCATTATACTGTAATATAATATAGTGCATATCAGTCTCATTATACTGTAATATAATATAGTGTTTATCAGTCTCATTATAATATAATATACTGTTTATCAGTCTCATTATACTGTAATATAATATAGTGTATATCAGTCTCATTATACTGTAATATAATATAGTGTATATCAGTCTCATTATACTGTAATATAGTGTATATCAGTCTCATTATACTGTAATATAATATAGTGTATATCAGTCTCATTATACTGTAATATAATATAGTGTTTATCAGTCTCATTATACTGTAATATAATATAGTGTTTATCAGTTCCTTTATAATATAATATAGTATATATAAGTCTCATTATACTGTAATATAATATAGTGTTTATCAGTCTCATTATACTGTAATATAATATAGTGTTTATCAGTCTCATTATACTGTAATATAGTGTTTATCAGTCTCATTATACTGTAATATGATGTAGTGTTTATCAGTTCCTTTATAATGTCATGTAATATAGTGTTTATCAGTTCCTTTATACTCCAATGTAATGTAGTCCAGAGCTCCTCAGGACTGCAGTGGTAGAGACGGAAACTGTAAACATTGATTTGTAGCTGTTGGATTTAATCAACTTTGTTACACAGAGTTCATTTATCCAACCACCCACAGCACACAATCACAAGTTGACTAAATAATTCTAATATCAAACTGCACCCCTGCTATAATAGATTCTGCATAGATTAAAAACAAGACATACAGTACACAGATACCGAACAGACACACACACATTCCCATGCAGAGGCAAACACACACACACACACACACACACACACACACACACACACACACACACACACACACACACACACACACACACACACACACACACACACACACACACACACACACACACACAGTCAACACACTCACAGTTGACAGTTTCTATCACAGCACTTTCCCAAACAGGCTCTGATTAAACAGCAGCTTAAAGAGCTTTAATTTCATGGAAGAACAGACAAGAGCGAGAGGGGGGGGGGGGGGCTGAGATAAAACTACAGACAGGCAGAGAGAGAGAGAGAGAGACACATGAAGACACAGAGAGACATGAAGACACAGAGAGACAGAGAGACATGAAGACACAGACAGACAGACAGACAGACAGAGAAGATGGGGGGCTGAGAGATAACTACAGAAAGAGAGAGACAGATAGACAAAGAGAGAGAGAGAGAGAGAGATGTTACATTCTACAATCACCTAAAAGGAAGTGATTCCCCAACAAAGCCATCACCTACAGAGAGATGAACATGGTAAGGAGTAACCTAAGCAAGCTGGTCCTGGGCCTCTGTTCACAAACACAAACACACCCCACAGAGCCCCAGGACAGCAGCACAATTAGACCCAACCAAATCATGAGAAAACAAAAAGATAATTACTTGATGCATTGGAAAGAATTAACAAAAAAACAGAGTAAACTAGAATGCTATTTGGCCCTGACAGAGAGTACACTGACTGACCCAACATTAAGGAAAGCTTTGACAATGTACAGACTCAGTGAGCATGCCTTGCTATTGAGAGAGGCCGCCGTAGGCCCACTGCCCACACAATGAAACTGATCTGCAAATCCTAACCTCCTGCCCAATATATGACCATATTAGATACACATATTTCCCTCAGATTACAAAGATCCACAAAGAATTTTGAAAACAAACCCAATTTTGATAAATTCCCATATCTACTGGGTGAAATACCACAGTGTGCCATCACAGCAACAAGATCTATGACCTGTTGCCACGAGAAAAGGGCAACCAGTGAAGAACAAACACCATTGTAAATACAACCCATATTTACGTTGATTTATTTTCCCTTTTGTACTTTAACTATTAGCACATCGTTACAACACTGTATATAGACATAAATTACATTTGAAATGTCTTTATTCTTTTAGAACTTTTGTACAACCCATATGTTCTCATTTTCCATTTTGTACTATTTGTGAGTGTAATGTTTACTGTTAATTTCTGATTGTTTATTTCACTTTTGTTTATTATCTATTTCACCTGCCTTGGCAACGTAAACATGTTTCCATGCCAATAAAGTCCCTTGAATTGAATTGACTTGATAAACACAGTGAGGAGATAGAGGGAGGAGTAAGGAGGGAGAGAGGGGGGGGTGAAAAGGTAAATGAGAAGAGATAAGTAGAAAGGGAAATGGATTGAAAAGTGGGAGGATGAGAGATGGACCAACTAGCAGTTGACTTTGGTTTCAAAGGTCCAGCCCCAAGCATAGGAGAATAAACCTTTACTATTTACAGCCTGGGATCCTATTGCCAGAATGGACTCTTCCTATTGCCAGAATGGACTCTTCCTATTGCCAGAATGGACTCTTCCTATTGCCAGAATGGGCTCTTCAAAGCACTCCAGGATTCTCCCTGTATTCTAATACCCCGTGGCCATTATAAATCAGATTACTGAATCCTTACAATACCAGTAAGCCCCACATCGACAGTGTAAACTATGTGTGTGTGTTTCCTAATGCCCTGTGTGTGTGTATGTTAGAACCACATTATATTTTACTAAAGCATGGAAAGTTCATACAATAGCAATGTGCCCCAAGTCCAAAGCATAAATGACTGTGGGACACTTCTCCTACCACCTAGTTCTGAATCATTCACACACACACACACACACACACACACACACACACACACACACACACACACACACACACACACATCTCTCTCACAGCATAAGGATTGTGTGTAACAGTCATGCCCCTGGCATGGCCAGGTAGAGACAGATATATAGAGAGAGAGAGGGAGGGAGAAAGAGATATGCACACTGCCCACAAAGAGCTTGTGAGAAACAGATTGTGCACGCTGCCCACAAAATGAGGTGGAAACTGAGCTGCACTTCCTAACCTCCTGCTAAATGTATGACCATATAAAAGGCACATAGTTTATTCAGATTATACAGATCCATAAAGAATTTTGAAAACTAAACCAATTTTGATTAACTGACATATCTACTGGGTGAAATACCACAGTGTGCCATCACAGTAGCTAGATGTGTGACCTGTAGCCACAAGAAAAGGGCAACCAGTGAGGAACAAACACCATTGTAAATACAACCCATATTTATGTTTATTTATTTTCCCTTGTGTACTTTAACTGTTTGCACATCGTTACAACACTGTATATATATATATATATGTATAATATGACATTTGAAATGTCTTTATTCCTTTTAAACTGTTGTGAGTGTAATGTTACTGTTCATTTCTGATTGTTTATTTCACTTTTGCTTATTATCTATTTCACAATGTTAATTAACGTGTTTCCCATGCCAATAAAGCCCTTTGATTTGAGAGAGAGAGAGGAGTGGAGAGAGAGAGAGAGAGAGAGAGAAGAGGAGAGGAGAGGAGAGAGAGGAAGAGAGAGAGAGAGAGAGAGAGAGAGGAGAGAGAGAGAGAGGGAGAGGGAGAGGGAGAGGAGAGAGAGAGAGAGAGAGGAGAGGAGAGAGAGAGAGAGAGGGCAGAGAGAGAGGAGAGAGAGAGAGGAGAGAGAGAGAGAGAGGAGAGAGAGAGAGAGAGAGAGAGAGAGAGAGAGAGAGAGAGAGAGAGAGAGAGAGAGAGAGATCAGGTTGAATGGACTGAGTAGAGTGGGCAGAGGCTCATTAGCCTCAGAGGGTGACATTAAACCACACAGACACACACAGACACACAGAGTAGATTGATTGTGGGGGTCAGTTGTCCCCCTAATGAGCTATAGGTGGAGGTAGGGCAGCACTCCACTAATGAACCATTCCCTCTCTCCCTCACCTCTTCTCTCATGTTCGATCTCTCCTTTGGAATCTGAAATATCTGTCCTCTACGGGCTGCCCCTCTCGTATTTCCACTCTCCTCTCTTGTTCTATGTACGGGCTGCCCCTCTCGTATTTCCACTCTCCTCTCCTGTTCTATGTACTGGCTGCCCCTCTCGTATTCCACTCTCCTCTCCTGTTCTATATACGGGCTGCCCCTCTCGTATTTCCACTCTCCTCTCCTGTTCTATGTACGGGCTGCCCCTCTCGTATTCCACTCTCCTCTCCTGTTCTATATACGGGCTGCCCCTCTCGTATTTCCACTCTCCTCTCCTGTTCTATGTACTGGCTGCCCCTCTCGTATTCCACTCTCCTCTCCTGTTCTATATACGGGCTGCCCCTCTCGTATTTCCACTCTGCTCTCCTGTTCTATGTACGGGCTGCCCCTCTCGTATTACATTCTCCTCTCCTGTTCTATATACGGGCTGCCCCTCTCGTATTACATTCTCCTCTCCTGTTCTATGACCGGGCTGCCCTTTCGTATTCCACTCTCCTCTCCTGTTCTATGTACGGGCTGCCCCTCTCGTATTCCACTCTCCTCTCCTGTTCTATGTACGGGCTGCCCCTCTCGTATTCCACTCTCCTCTCTTCCCTTCACTCCTGTTCTATGTACTTTCATGTTGTCTGTATTCACAGTAAATGTGTTCAGTAGATGTTAAATGTGTAAACCTCCTGATCAGTAGATGTTAAATATGTGAACCTCCTGATCAGTAGATGTTAAATGTGTAAACCTCCTGATCAGTAGATGTTAAATGTGTAAACCTCCTGATCAGTAGATGTTAAATGTGTATACCTCCTGATCGGTAGATGTTAAATGTGTATACCTCGTGATCGGTAGATGTTAAATGTGTAAACCTCCTGATCAGTAGATGTTAAATGTGTAAACCTCCTGATCAGTAGATGTTAAATGTGTATACCTCCTGATCGGTAGATGTTAAATGTGTATACCTCGTGATCGGTAGATGTTAAATGTGTAAACCTCCTGATCAGTAGATGTTAAATGTGTACACCTCCTGATCAGTATATGTTAAATGTGTATACCTCCTGATCAGTAGATGTTAAATGTGTAAACCTCCTGATCGGTAGATGTTAAATGTGTAAACCTCCTGATCGGTAGATGTTAAATGTGTAAACCTCCTGATCAGTAGATGTTAAATGTGTAAACCTCCTGATCAGTAGATGTTAAATGTGTATACCTCCTGATCGGTAGATGTTAAATGTGTCAACCTCCTAATCAGTAGATGTTAAATGTGTAAACCTCCTGATCGGTAGATGTTAAATGTGTATACCTCCTGATCGGTAGATGTTAAATGTGTAAACCTCCTGATCGGTAGATGTTAAATGTGTATACCTCCTGATCGGTAGATGTTAAATGTGTAAACCTCCTGATCAGTAGATGTTAAATGTGTATACCTCCTGATCGGTAGATGTTAAATGTGTAAACCTCCTGATCAGTAGATGTTAAATGTGTAAACCTCCTGATCGGTAGATGTTAAATGTATATGCCTCCTGATCAGTAGATGTTAAATGTGTAAACCTCCTGATCGGTAGATGTTAAATGTGTGAACCTCCTGATCAGTAGATGTTAAATGTGTAAACCTCCTGATCAGTAGATGTTAAATGTGTATACCTCCTGATCGGTAGATGTTAAATGTGTAAACCTCCTATTCAGTAGATGTTAAATGTGTAAACCTCCTGATCAGTAGATGTTAAATGTGTAAACCTCCTGATCAGTATATGTTAAATGTGTATACCTCCTGATCAGTAGATGTTAAATGTGTAAACCTCCTGATCGGTAGATGTTAAATGTGTAAACCTCCTGATCGGTAGATGTTAAATGTGTGAACCTCCTGATCAGTAGATGTTAAATGTGTAAACCTCCTGATCAGTAGATGTTAAATGTGTATACCTCCTGATCGGTAGATGTTAAATGTGTAAACCTCCTGATCAGTAGATGTTAAATGTGTATACCTCCTGATCGGTAGATGTTAAATGTGTAAACCTCCTGATCAGTAGATGTTAAATGTGTAAACCTCCTGATCGGTAGATGTTAAATGTGTGAACCTCCTGATCAGTAGAAGTTAAATGTGTAAACCTCCTGATCAGTAGATGTTAAATGTGTATACCTCCTGATCGGTAGATGTTAAATGTGTAAACCTCCTAATCAGTAGATGTTAAATGTGTATACCTCCTGATCAGTAGATGTTAAATGTGTAAACCTCCTGATCAGTAGATGTTAAATGTGTATACCTCCTGATCAGTAGATGTTAAATGTGTATACCTCCTGATCAGTAGATGTTAAATGTGTAAACCTCCTGATCAGTAGATGTTAAATGTGTATACCTCCTGATCGGTAGATGTTAAATGTGTAAACCTCCTGATCAGTAGATGTTAAATGTGTATACCTCCTGATCGGTAGATGTTAAATGTGTAAACCTCCTGATCGGTAGATGTTAAATGTGTATACCTCCTGATCAGTAGATGTTAAATGTGTATACCTCCTGATCAGTAGATGTTAAATTTGTATACCTTCTGATCAGTAGATGTTAAATGTGTAAACCTCCTGATCGGTAGATGTTAAATGTGTATACCTCCTGATCAGTAGATGTTAAATGTGTAAACCTCCTGATCAGTAGATGTTAAATGTGTATACCTCCTGATCGGTAGATGTTAAATGTGTAAACCTCCTAATCAGTAGATGTTAAATGTGTATGCCTCCTGATCAGTAGATGTTAAATGTGTATACCTCCTGATCGGTAGATGTTAAATGTGTAAACCTCCTAATCAGTAGATGTTTTGTTCAAGGAAGCACACAGTGTCAAACTACAGAGCATCCGGAAAGTATTCAGACCCATTGACTTTTGTCACATTTTGTTACGTTACAGCCTTATTCTAAAATTGATTCATTTTTTTTCCCCCTTATCAATCTACACACAATACCCCGTAATGACATCACAATACCCCGTAATGACATCACAATACCCCGTAATGACATCACAATACCCCGTAATGACATCACAATACCCCGTAATGACATCACAATACCCCGTAATGACATCACAATACCCCGTAATGACATCACAATACCCCGTAATGACATCACAATACCCCGTAATGACATCACAATAACCCGAAATGACAAAGCAAAAGCTGGTTTCTAGAAATGTTAGCAAATTTATTGTAAATAAAAATCTTTAATATTACATTTACATAAGTATTCAGACCCTTTACTCAGTACTTTGTTGAAGCACCTTTGGCAGCAATTACAGCATTGAGTCTTCTTGGGTATGACGCTACAAGCTTGGCACACCTGTATTTGGGGAGTTTCTCCCATTCGTCTCTGCAGATCCTCTCAAGCTCTGTCAGGTTGGATGGGGAGCGTCGCTGCACAGCTATTTTCAGGTCTATCCAGAGATGTTAGATTGGGTTCAAGTCCGGGCTCTGGCTGGGCCACTCAAGGACATTCAGAGACTCGTCCCAAAGCCACTCCTGTGTTGTCCTGGCTGTGTGCTTTAAGTCGTTGTCCTGTTGGAAGGTGAACCTTCACCCCAGTCTGGCGTCCTGAGCGCTCTGGAGCAGGTTTTTATCAAGGATCTCTCTGTAGTTTGCTCCGTTCATCTTTCCCTCAATCCTGACTTGTCTCCACATCCCCGTCGCTCAAAAACATCCCCACAGCATACCTGTATTTGCTTTGTCATTAACTATTTTATTTTTAAAAAAAATATATAATAATTTAACCTTCATTTAACTAAGCAAGTCAGTTAAGAACAAATTCTTATTTACAATGATGGCCTAGGAATCCAACGCTCTACCCACTAGGCTACCCTGCCGCCCCGTTATAGGGTATTGTGATGTCATGATGGGGTATTGTGATGTCATGATGGGGTATTGTGATGTCATGATGGGGTATTGTGATGTCATAATGAGGTACTGTGATGTCATAATGAGGTACTGTGTGTAGATTGATGAGGAAAAACATGAATTTAATCAATTTTACAAAAATGCTGTAACGTAACAAAATGTGGAAACAGGGAAGGGGTCTGAATAATTCTCGAATGCACTGTAAATGTATTATAACTGCTGTTTAGTATTCAGGGGTTCTATATCAAGCCCCTAAGCTTTGTGCCGTAAGTGTACACACACACACACACACACACACACACACACAGACACACACACACAGACACACACACACACACACACAGACACACACAGACACTAAATAAGCATTAGAGTAGAGGCAGGTGTCAGCGATAGGGCTGTGTAAATGTGCGTGATGGATTGGTCTCATCTGGAGTGTTCCAAACTCAGTTTCAAACCTCCTTTAACAAACTGCTGCTGCTGGTTCCACTTACGACACGAGGAACGAAAGAAAAGTACTGTGGACACCTCAGTAACCCGGGTACTTACTCTCTGAAGAAGGTCTATGAACACAGAAAAAGGGAAAGTTATGATATCAAAGTCAAAACCTTTTCAGACTTTCACAGTGAACATGGACACATACACAAGTTTACAAAAACATTATCTCTGATCTCTCTAACATACGCTCTGATCTCTCTAACATTCTCTCTAATCTCTCTAACATTCTCTCTGATATCTTTAATATTCTCTCTAATCTCTCTAACATTCTCTCTGATCTCTCTAACATTCTCTCTAATCTCTCTAACATTCTCTCTGATATCTTTAATATTCTCTCTAATCTCTCTAACATTCACTCTAATCTCTCTAACATTCTCTCTAATCTCTCTAACATTCGTTCTGATCTCTCCAACATTCTCTCTTATCTCTTTAACATTCTCCCTAATCTCTTTAACATTCTAACTAATCTCTCTAACATTCACTCTAATCTCTCTAACATTCTCTCTAATCTCTCTAACATTCGTTCTGATCTCTCCAACATTCTCTCTTATCTCTTTAACATTCTCCCTAATCTCTTTAACATTCTAACTAATCTCTTTAACATTCTAGCTAATCTCTTTAACATTCTCTCTGATCTCTCTAAAATTGTCTCTGATCTCTCTAACATTCTCTCTAATCTCTCTAACATTCTCTATAATCTCTTTAACATTCTCTCTAATCTCCCTAACATTCTCTTTAACATTCTCTCTGATCTCTTTAACATTCTCTCTAATTTCTATAACATTCCCTCTAATCTCTCTAACATTCTATCGAATCTCTAACATTCTCAATGATCTCTTTAACATTCTCTCTAATCTCTCAAACATTCTCTCTTATCTCTCTAACATTCTCCCTAATCTCTCAAACATTCTCCATAATCTCGAACATTCTCTGATCTCTCCAACATCCTCTTTAACATTCTCTATAATCTCGCAAACATTCTCTTTTATCTCTCTAACATTCTCCCTAATCTCTCTAACATTCTCCATAATCTCTAACATTCTCTCTAATCTCCTTAACATTCTCTCTAATCTCCCTAACATTTTATTTGATATCTTCAACATTCTCTCTGATCTCTTTAACATTCCCTCTAATCTCTCTAACATTCTCTCTGATCTCTAACATTTTCTCTAATCTCTTTAACATTCTCGCTGATCTCTCGAACATTCTCTCTAATCTCTTTAACATTCTCTCTAATCTCCCTAACATTTTATTTGATCTCTTTAACATTCCCTCTAATCTGTCTAACATTCTCTCTGTTCTCTTTATCATTCTCTATGATCTCTCTAACATTCTCTCTAACATTCTCTCTAATCTCCTTAACATTCTCTCTAATCTCCCTAACTTTTTATTTGATCTCTTTAACATTCTCTCTAATCTCTTTAACATTCTCTCTAATCTCCCTAACATTCCCTCTAATCTCTCTAACATTCTCTCTGATCTCTAACATTCTCTTTAATCTCGCTAACATTCTTTCTAATCTCTCTAACATTCTCTGTTATCTCTCTAACATTATCCCTAATCTCTTTAACATTCTCTCTAATCCACTTTAACATTCTCTCTAATCTATCATTCTCTCTGATCTCTTTAACATTCTCTCTCATCTCTAACTTTCTTTCCAATCTCCCTAACATTTTCTCTGATCTCTTTAACATTCTCTATGATTGTCACGCCCTGACTTGAGTATTCTTTGTTTTCTTTATATATTTTGGTTAGGTCAGGGTGTGACGAGGGTGGTATGTTTGTTTTTTTCTCATCTAGGGTTTTATGTACTGTCTAGGGGTTTTGTAGGTTTATGGGGTTGTTTACCATCTAGGTGTTTATGTAGGTCTATGGTTGCCTAGATTGGTTCTCAATTAGAGGCAGGTGTTTATCGTTGTCTCTGATTGGGAACCATATTTAGGCAGCCATCTTCTTTGGGTATTTTGTGGGTTATTGTCTATGTTATGTTGCACATTAGCGCAGTGTTTCGTTAGCAGTCACGTTCGTCTTATCGTTTTGTTTAAGTGTTCTTCGTGTTCTTCCTTCAATAAAGAAGAATGTATTCTAACCTCGCTGCGCTTTGGTCTACTTCATACGACGATCGTGACAATGATCTCTCTATTCTCTCTAACATTCTCTCTAACCCATTTAACATTCTCTCTAATCTCTCTAACATTCTCTCTAACCCATTTAACATTATCTCCCATCTCTCTAACATTCTCTCTAATCTCTCTAACATTCTCTCTAACCCATTTAACGTTCTCTCTAATCTCTCTCACATTCTCTCTAATCTCTCTCACATTCTCTCTAATCTCTCTCACATTCTCTCTAATCTCTCTCACATTCTCTCTGATCTCTCTCACATTCTCTCTGATCTCTCTAACATTCTCTATAATCTCTTTAACATTTTCTCTGATCTTTAACATTCTCTCTGATCTCTAACATTCTCTCTAATCTCTAACATTCTCTGGTAATCAAAAGGCAGAGCGAGGTGCATAGACAGAGATAGATAATGAGAGAGAGACCTCCAGATAGGAGAGAGAGAGAGTGTTTTAGCGAGTTAGCAGAGTTTAGACAGAGCTCAGTCTGGGTTGGTACCAGACCTTCAGAAGGCTGTCTGATGAGCCAATAGTACATTAGGTCAGATGGGGTTGAGCATCTTCCAAATGAAGAAATGTTTCAAATTAGACACAGCTCCCTCCTGTCCCAGGTTGAGAGAGACGTTAATGTCAGAGATATTTCACTCCTAGTACGAACTCAGTCATTCCCCTGTAATGCACCCACACATACTGTAATGAGTTTCATTACACTCATATGTAAATACATGCTCATATACATTAGTTCTACAGCTCTCTCTCTCTCTCTCTCTCTCTCTCTCTCTATCCATCCATCTCTCTCTCTCTTTCTCTCTATCCTTCTCTCTCTCTATCCATCTCTCTCTCTCTCTCTCTCTAATGGTAGTACTAAAAGTCCTCATTGTTTATGTTAGCAGCACAGCACACAGATGCTCGTCAGGAATAGAAACCAGGAACACGAAATGGGAACACACACGCACACACACACGCACACACACACACACACACACACACACACACACACACACACACACACACACACACACACACACACACACACACACACACACACACACACACACACACACACACAGCTTAACAACCTCTTTCTCATCTACAATTCAAATCAGCCCAATACAAATTATTCCAGCACAAATTCTCAATTAATTTTATGCACAGTGTATGAAATGTGGGCTGCACACTGTTCCATGCTAAAACACAGGAGTTAAATTTCCAGGAAGCGGGAGGATAATAGCATGCCTCTGGGCCTGTGTTAGTGTTAGCATTTCAAATTGAGTTACACGGCTAAACAAGCAAGACCTCCACCAGCTAGAGCTGCCTCATCTGTTTACAGCAGGACAACCTATTTGTGTGTGTGTGTGTGTGTGTGTGTGTGTGTGTGTGTGTGAAGGAGGGGAGATATGAATGCCAGTTATTAATCTATGAGACAGCAAATCATATTTGTGGTGGGCTCTATTAACCAGAGAAGCTGAGAGCTAAATTACATCACAAATGTAGATGTCATTTATATGGTAATTAGCTCACCATCTCTCACTCAGACACACACACACAGTACACATACACACACAGGAACACACACACACAGTATACATACACACACACACAGTATACATACACACACAGGAACACACACACACAGTATACATACACACACAGGAACACACACACACGCACAGTATACATACACACACAGGAACACACACACACGCACAGTATACATACACACACAGGAACACACACACACGCACACACAGGAACACACATAAGAACACACACACACACACAGTACACATACACACACGTGTACATGCAAATACCTACGGAGACACACACACACACACCCCTCCTCTTAATGGCAGATCACAATACACTTTCACTGTGAACGCTTGACATCAGACCCAGGGCTTATTCATGCCTTTCCCTCCATCTCTCCCCAGGAGACAATCTATCACTACTGGTATTATTCCTCCATCTCTCCTCAGGAGACAATCTATCACTACTGGTATTATTCCTCCATCTCTCCCCAGGAGACAATCTATCACTACTGGTATTATTCCTCCATCTCTCCCTAGGAGACAATCTATCACTACTGGTATTATTCCTCCATAGCAGTGTGGGGGACGAGGACATCTGTTCAGGTGAATTTCAATACATATTAAACGCTTGGAGCGGTGTCAGAAAATGACAGTTCATACTGTATGGTGTCCATAGCAACAACATGTTGTTTATACTGTATGGTGTCTACAGCAACAACATGTTGTTCATACTGTATGGTGTCTATAGCAACAACACGTTATTCATACTGTATGGTGTCTATAGCAACAACACGTTGTTCATACTGTATGGCGTCTATAGCAACAACATGTTGCTTATGCTGTATGGTGTCTATAGCAACAACACATTGTTTATACTGTATGGTGTCTATAGCAACAACATGTTGTTCATACTGTATGGTGTCTATAGCAACAACACGTTGTCCATACTGTATGGCGTCTATAGCAACAACATGTAGTTCATACTGTATGGTGTCTATAGCAACAACACTTTGTCAATACTGTATGGCATCTATAGCAACAACATGTTGCTTATGCTGTATGGTGTCTATAGCAACAACACATTGTTTATACTGTATGGTGTCTATAGCAACAACATGTTGTTCATACTGTATGGTGTCTATAGCAACAACACTTTGTCAATACTGTATGGCATCTATAGCAACAATATGTTGCTTATGCTGTATGGTGTCTATAGCAACAACACATTGTTTATACTGTATGGTGTCTATAGCAACAACATGTTGTTCATACTGTATGGTGTCTATAGCAACAACACGTTGTCCATACTGTATGGCGTCTATAGCAACAACATGTTACTTATGCTCTATGGTGTCTATAGCAACAGCACGTTGTTTATACTGTATGGTGTCTATAGCAACAACATGTTGTTCATACTGTATGGTGTCTATAGCAACAACACGTTGTCCATACTGTATGGCGTCTATAGCAACAACATGTTGCTTATGCTCTATGGTGTCTATAGCAACAACACGTTGTTTATACTGTATGGTGTCTATAGCAACAACACGTTGTTCATACTGTATGGTGTCTATAGCAACAACATGTTGTTCATACTGTATGGTGTCTATAGCAACAACATGTTGTTCATACTGTATGGTGTCTATAGCAACAACATGTTGTTCATACTGTATGGTGTCTATAGCAACAACATCTTGTTCATACTGTATGGTGTCTATAGCAACAACATGTTGTTCATACTGTATGGTGTCTATAGCAACAACATGTTGTTCATACTGTATATGTTGGCAGTCGACACACAAGAATCCTTGAGATCAGTGGTTCCCAAACTTGTTATAGTCCCGTACCCCTTCAAACACTCACCCTCCAGCTATACCCCCTTTAGCACCAGGGTCAGTACACTCTCAAATGTTGTTTTTTGGCATCATTGTAAGCCTGCCACACACACTATACATTTATTAAACATAAGAATAAGTGTGAGTTTTTGTCACAACCCGGCTCGTGGGAAGTGACAAAGACCTCTTATAGGACCAGGGCACAAATAATAATATAATAATAATCAATTATTATAATTTAACCACCTTACAGATAAAACCTTATTTGTTCATTGAAAATAGTGAATAACTCACCACAGGTTAATGAAAAGGATGCACATAACTCTGCAATGTTTGGTTGTATTGGAGAGAGTCTCAGTCTTAAATCATTTTCCAAACACAGTCTGTGCCTGTATTTAGTTTTCATGCTAGTGAGGGCCGAGAATCCACTCTCACATAGGTATGTGGTTGCAAAGGGCATTAGTGTCTTAACAGCATGATTTGCCAAGGCAGGATACTCTGAGCGCAGCCCTATCCAGAAATCTGGCAGTGGGTTCTGATTAAATAACATTTTCACAAAAACGCTTGTTGCAATTTCGATGAGGCTCTCTTGTTCAGGTATCAGTAAGTGGACTGGAGGCAGGGCATGAAAGGGATAACGAATCCAGTTGTTTGTGTCATCCATTTTTGGGTAAGTACCTGCGTAATTGCACACCCATTATTTAGACCGTTAGTGGAATTCCCGCGAGAGAGTAACGGTTAATGTGATTGGATGTTCATTATTTGACTAGGCTACCTGTATATGACATGGTGTTGTTATTTCGCTGAACACTAGACGGTTTCATTTTATTTTTGGCAGGGAAATTAGGCTAGTCAGGAGAGAAAAAAAACTCACCCAAATGTGCAGGCCAGTTGGAAAATATAAATGGACGTATCCCCACACGACAGCCCGTACCCTGCGTGTACCCCAGTTTGGGAATACCTGCTTTAGAAGTCGGCTTGACAGGGCTGGATTATCATCAACATCAGTGTTAGATTGAGGAGGACGGAGAGAATCAGAGGTAGACTGAGGAGGACGGAGAGAATCAGAGGTAGACTGAGGAGGACGGAGAGAATCAGAGGTAGACTGAGGAGGACGGAGAGAATTAGAGGTAGACTGAGGAGGACGGAGAGAATCAGAGGTAGACTGAGGAGGACGGAGAGAATCAGAGGTAGACTGAGGAGGACGGAGAGAATCAGAGGTAGACTGAGGAGGACGGAGAGAATCAGAGGTAGACTGAGGAGGACGGAGAGAATCAGAGGTAGACTGAGGAGGACGGAGAGAATCAGAGGTAGACTGAGGAGGACGGAGAGAATCAGAGGTAGACTGAGGAGGACGGAGAGAATCAGAGGTAGACTGAGGAGGACGGAGAGAATCAGAGGTAGACTGAGGAGGACGGAGAGAATCAGAGGTAGACTGAGGAGGACGGAGAGAATCAGAGGTAGACTGAGGAGGACGGAGAGAATCAGAGGTAGACTGAGGAGGACGGAGAGAATCAGAGGTAGACTGAGGAGGACGGAGAGAATCAGAGGTAGACTGAGGAAGGCGGAGAGAATCAGAGGTAGACTGAGAAGGACGGAGAGAATCAGAGGTAGACTGAGGAGGACGGAGAGAATCAGAGGTAGACTGAGGAGGACGGAGAGAATCAGAGGTAGACTGAGGAGGACGGAGAGAATCAGAGGTAGACTGAGGAGGACGGAGAGAATCAGAGGTAGACTGAGGAGGACGGAGAGAATCAGAGGTAGACTGAGGAGGACGGAGAGAATCAGAGGTAGACTGAGGAGGACGGAGAGAATCAGAGGTAGACTGAGGAGGACGGAGAGAATCAGAGGTAGTCTGAGGAGGACGGAGAGAATCAGAGGTAGACTGAGGAGGACGGAGAGAATCAGAGGTAGACTGAGGAGGACGGAGAGAATCAGAGGTAGACTGAGGAGGACGGAGAGAATCAGAGGTAGACTGAGGAGGACGGAGAGAATCAGAGGTAGACTGAGGAGGACGGAGAGAATCAGAGGTAGACTGAGGAGGACGGAGAGAATCAGAGGTAGACTGAGGAGGACGGAGAGAATCAGAGGTAGACTGAGGAGGACGGAGAGAATCAGAGGTAGACTGAGGAGGACGGAGAGAATCAGAGGTAGACTGAGGAGGACGGAGAGAATCAGAGGTAGACTGAGGAGGACGGAGACAATCAGAGGTAGACTGAGGAGGACGGAGAGAATCAGAGGTAGACTGAGGAGGACGGAGAGAATCAGCGGTAGACTGAGGAGGACGGAGAGAATCAGAGGTAGACTGAGGAGGACGGAGAGAATCAGAGGTAGACTGAGGAGGACGGAGAGAATCAGAGGTAGACTGAGGAGGACGGAGAGAATCAGAGGTAGACTGAGGAGGACGGAGAGAATCAGAGGTAGACTGAGGAGGACGTAGAGAATCAGAGGTAGACTGAGGAGGACGGAGAGAATCAGAGGTAGACTGAGGAGGACGGAGAGAATCAGAGGTAGACTGAGGAGGACGGAGAGAATCAGAGGTAGACTGAGGAGGACGGAGAGAATCAGAGGTAGACTGAGGAGGACGGAGAGAATCAGAGGTAGACTGAGGAGGACGGAGAGAATCAGAGGTAGACTGAGGAGGACGGAGAGAATCAGAGGTAGACTGAGGAGGATGGAGAGAATCAGAGGTAGACTGAGGAGGACGGAGAGAATCAGAGGTAGACTGAGGAGGATGGAGAGAATCAGAGGTAGACTGAGGAGGATGGAGAGAATCAGAGGTAGACTGAGGAGGACAGAGAGAATATATCTGCAGTTCTCCTACAGAAGCTGAGTATTCAGGTTAACATTGTAATGTATACATTACATTTTATATGGATCTATATATTCCTAACTCCTTATTAAAAAAATATAGTTCCCTATTATATTTAAATTCATAAACCGGTTAGTATATCTCCTGGATGCTGATTGGCTGAAAGCCATGGTATATCAGATGACATACCACAAGTACGATGCAAAACTAGTTTACTGTTCTATAAATGCTGGTAACCAGTTTCTAATAGCAACAAGATACCTCAGGTACAGTGCCTTGCGAAAGTATTCGGCCCCCTTGAACTTTGCGACCTTTTGCCACATTTCAGGCTTCAAACATAAATATATAAAACTGTATTTTTTTGTGAAGAATCAACAACAAGTGGGACACAATCATGAAGGGGAACGACATTTATTGGATATTTCAAACTTTTTTAACAAATCAAAAACTGAATAATTGGGTGTGCAAAATTATTCAGCCCCTTTACTTTCAGTGCAGCAAACTCTCTCCAGAAGTTCAGTGAGGATCTCTGAATGATCCAATGTTGACCTAAATGACTAATGATGATAAATACAATCCACCTGTGTGTAATCAAGTCTCCGTATAAATGCACCTGCACTGTGATAGTCTCAGAGGTCCGTCAAAAGCGCAGAGAGCATCATGAAGAACAAGGAACACACCAGGCAGGTCCGAGATACTGTTGTGAAGAAGTTTAAAGCCGGATTTGGATACAAAAAGATTTCCCAAGCTTTAAACATCCCAAGGAGCACTGTGCAAGCGATAATATTGAAATGGAAGGAGTATCAGACCACTGCAAATCTACCAAGACCTGGCCGTCCCTCTAAACTTTCAGCTCATACAAGGAGAAGACTGATCAGAGATGCAGCCAAGAGGCCCATGATCACTCTGGATGAACTGCAGAGATCTACAGCTGAGGTGGGAGACTCTGTCCATAGGACAACAATCAGTCGTATATTGCACAAATCTGGCCTTTATGGAAGAGTGGCAAGAAGAAAGCAATTTCTTAAAGATATCCATAAAAAGTGTCGTTTAAAGTTTGCCACAAGCCACCTGGGAGACACACCAAACATGTGGAAGAAGGTGCTCTGGTCAGATGAAACCAAAATTGGTTATGTTTGGCGTAAAAGCAACACAGCTCATCACACTGAACACACCATCCCCACTGTCAAACATGGTGGTGGCAGCATCATGGTTTGGGCCTGCTTTTCTTCAGCAGGGACAGGGAAGATGGTTAAAATTGATGGGAAGATGGATGGAGCCAAATACAGGACCATTCTGGAAGAAAACCTGATGGAGTCTGCAAAAGACCTGAGACTGGGACGGAGATTTGTCTTCCAACAAGACAATGATCCAAAACATAAAGCAAAATCTACAATGGAATGGTTCAAAAATAAACATATCCAGGTGTTAGAATGGCCAAGTCAAAGTCCAGACCTGAATCCAATCGAGAATCTGTGGAAAGAACTGAAAACTGCTGTTCACAAATGCTCTCCATCCAACCTCACTGAGCTCGAGCTGTTTTGCAAGAAGGAATGGGAAAAAATTCAGTCTCTCGATGTGCAAAACTGATAGAGACTGTCTCAGCCTGTCTCAGCCTCCAGTATTTATGCTGCAGTAGTTTATGTGTCGGGGGGCTAGGGTCAGTTTGTTATATCTGGAGTACTTCTCCTGTCCTATTCGGTGTCCTGTGTGAATCTAAGTGTGCGTTCTCTAATTCTCTCCTTCTCTCTTTCTCTCTCTCGGAGGACCTGAGCCCTAGGACCATGCCCCAGGACTACCTGACATGATGACTCCTTGCTGTCCCCAGTCCACCTGGCTGTGCTGCTGCTCCAGTTTCAACTGTTCTGCCTTATTATTATTCGACCATGCTGATCATTTATGAACATTTGAACATCTTGGCCATGTTCTGTTATAATCTACACCCGGCACAGCCAGAAGAGGACTGGCCATCCCACATATGCTCTCTCTAATTCTCTCTTTCTTTCTCTCTCTCGGAGGACCTGAGCCCTAGGACCATGCCCCAGGAATACCTGACATGATGACTCCTTGCTGTCCCCAGTCCACCTGACTGTGCTGCTGCTCCAGTTTCAACTATTCTGCCTTATTATTATTCGACCATGCTGGTCATTTATGAACATTTGAACATCTTGACCATGTTTTGTTATAATCTCCACCCGGCACAGCCAGAAGAGGACTGGCCACCCCACATAGCCTGGTTCCTCTCTAGGTTTCTTCCTAGGTTTTGGCCTTTCTAGGGAGTTTTTCCTAGCCACCGTGCTTCTTCACCTGCATTGCTTGCTGTTTGGGGTTTTAGGCTGGGTTTCTGTACAGCACTTTGAGATATCAGCTGATGTACGAAGGGCTATATAAAATAAATTTGATTTTGATTTGATTTGATAGAGACATACCCCAAGCGACTTACAGCTGTAATCGCAGCAAAAGGTGGCGCTACAAAGTATTAACTTAAGGGGGCTGAATAATTTTGCACACCCAATTTTTCAGTTTTTGATTTGTTAAAAAAGTTTGAAATATCCAATAAATGTCGTTCCACTTCATGATTGTGTCCCACTTGTTGTTGATTCTTCACAAAAAAATACAGTTTTATATCTTTATGTTTGAAGCCTGAAATGTGGCAAAAGGTCGCAAAGTTCAAGGGGGCCGAATACTTTCGCAAGGCACTGTATATACCACGGCTAAGGGCTGTATCCAGACACTCAGCGTTATGTTGTGCATAAGAACAGCATTTAGCCGTGGGACATTGGCCATATAGCACACACCCCTCGGGCCTTATTGCTTAAGTATAATATCACATGTTCAAACAGATGAAATGATTGTTGACATTGTAACTATAAAACAAATCCCAATAAAAAAGAAGCTTAGTGCTCATAGCCAATAGGCTGCCTACCACAATGCTCTGGCCCAATCAGTGTGTCAGACTTAGACCCACCTGGAACCCGTCAACCTCCACAGAGTTTCTATCCACTCTCTGTGGAGCTGTTATAAATGACTACCTCCACAGAGTTTCTATCCACTCTGTGTGGAGCTGTTATAAATGACTACATCCACAGAGTTTATATCCACTCTGTGTGGAGCTGTTATAAATGACTACATCCACAGAGTTTATATCCACTCTGTGTGGAGCTGTTATAAATGACTACCACCAGGACTCCTCTACCTGCCTATAGCAGAGGCAGGACACGGGCTCTTTCAGGTTGAGAGAGGGACGGGAGAGAGAGAGAAAGAGAGAGAAAGAAATGGAGGGAAGAAGAGGGAGATAGAGAGAGAGATGGGAGGTTGAAGAGAGAGAAATGGAGGGAAGAAGAGGGAGATAGTGATGAAGAGGGAGATGGAGAAAAGGAGAGAAATTGAGGGATGAAGAGAGAGGGAGAAAAACAGGAAAAGGGTAAGGGAGAACTAGAGAGAGAGAAGGGAGGATGAAGGGATAGAGAGAAAAACAAGAGGCAGAGAGAAGGGAGGATGAAGGGATAGAGAGAAAAACAAGAGGCAGAGAGAAGGGAGGATGAAGGGATAGAGAGAAAAACAAGAGGCAGAGAGAAGGGAGGATGAAGGGATAGAGAGAAAAACCCAGAGGGTGAAAAGAGGAAGGTGAGATCAATCAGCCTCTCCTCCAGCATGACAGCGTAATCACAGCCAGCGCTGTCTTCAGCTGAAGGATGACATTCTCTCTCTCTCCTGTGACACATCTAAACACTGGGCGGCCATCTTCCCCTCACTTGTGTTCAGCACTTCAATAACCATAGTCACTAAGGATCATATGTGGTTTGAGTTTGTTTTAAGGAAATTAAAAGGGGTGAAAAAATTGCGTCCTTGATAACCGAAATTCTCCTCTCGTTTGGTGGTAACAGGTGCTCCCTAAAGCGACACCAGCACGAGCTCAAATTATAATCAAAACCTCCCGATTGACTGTAATTGCTTTTCTTCCCGCTACTTTAGACCACCGTGCGTGCGTGTGTTTGTTTGTTTCACTATCCTTGTGGGTACCAGAAGTCCTCACACGGATAGTAAAACAAGGAAAATGTGCCTGTCCCCCACAAGGAAAAAGTTTAGGGTTAGGTTTAGGGGTTAGGTTTAGGGTTACAATTCGGGTTAGGGTTAGAATTAAGGTCAGGGTTAGAATTAGAATTAAGGTTAGGTTTAGAATTAAGGTTAGAATTAGAATTAAGGTCAGGGTTAGGATTAGAATTAAGGTCAGGGTTACAATTAGGTTTAAGGTCAAAATTAGGGTTAGGATTAGAATGAAGGTTAGGGTTAAGAGTTAAGGTTACATTTAGGTTAGGGGTTAGGGGTTAGTGGTTAGGGTTAGGGGTTAGTGGTTAGGGTTAGGGGTTTGGGGTTAAGGTTACATTTAGGTTAGGGGTTAGGGTTAGGGGTTACATTTAGGTTAGGGGTTAGGGTTAGGGGTTTGGGGTTAAGGTTAGTCTTAGGGTTAAGAGTTGAGGTTACATTTAGGTTAGGGGTTAGTGGTTAGGGGTTAGGGGTTTGGGGTTAGGGGTTAAGGTTACATTTAGGTTAGGGGTTAGGGTTAGGGGTTAAGGTTAGGGTTAGGGGTTAGGGGTTACATTTAGGTTAGGGGTTAGGGTTAGGGGTTTGGGGTTAAGGTTAGTCTTAGTGTTAAGGTCAGAGTTAGATTTAGGGTATAGTTAGGGCAAATAGCATTTTGGATGGGAATCAATTACTTGGTCCCCACAAGGGTAGCAAAACAAACCTGTGTGTGGACACACACACACAGTCTGGCAGCAGTGTTGATAGAGCGAGTGGAACCGACCTGATGCTCTCATTCTCATCAGAAACACTGCCCTGATGGAGATGGTATTTCTCGTCACCCACTGCCTGGCACACACACACAGACACACACACACACAGACACTGCCTGTGATGGAGTGGGCCTATTCCCCGGCCGCTGCCCACAAGAAAGCTGCCAATTGCCCCTTTCTCCAAAGGTAGAATGATAACTTTTCTGTTGAGTACTGTGGTTCACACACACACACACACACACACACAGTAAGTCAGTGATGAAGTTCCAGGAAAGAGAGTTTTTCTCCTCTGCTGGGCGTTGAGAAAGTTAAGGTTGTCTGTTAAAAAATGTGCAAAGTGGATGGCCTGAAGGAGAACTTTGTCAGGAATTAAACTACACAATGAGTCATATAGATCATCACACAGTCTCTCTCCTGCAGGTCTTGCTTCAGAGACGACCCAGAAGAATGTATTATAAAAGGCAGTGACTCAACCTACACAACCTTTGACCTTGAGAGTGAACCCTTCACCTTACTTCCTGTCAATGTAGCACTGGAGGGGAGACAGTGAGAACAGGGCTTGAACCATTGACCATCATGCTGCAGGCCAAGCACATTACCTCCTGCCCTGTGCCAGTAAGGTCTTGACCCATTAGCAGTGACTATAGTATGCCTACATCAATGCAAAGAACATAGGCAATAGGCCCCAGAATAAACTACATAGGTAAGCATAAAGAAAACGTGGACCCAGTCAACACTGCAGTGCCATTACTTTTAGAGTATTTCCCACTGAGAGAGAATCAATAGAAACAGTTTTAACTCCCAGAGCCATAGTCATTTATCTGTCAGTAAAGCATATGTCCCCAACCAAAAAAGAGACAGAGCACACACACTTAAACCTGTCCCCTAATCTGATTCCGTCAGATTAGGGGACAGGTTAAGGTGGAACACAGGCCCACACAACAGGATGTAACCACTAATGATTCCGTCAGATTAGGGGACAGGTTAAGGTGGAACACAGGCCCACACAACAGGATGTAACCACTAAGGATTTTTTTTTATTAATCCATTTTAGAATACGGCTGTAACGTAACAAAATGTGGAAAAAGTCAAGGGGTCTGAATACTTTCCAAAGGCACTGGGTCCTGAGATCCTAAAAGGTTCTACAGCTGCACCACCGAGAGCATCCTGACCGGTTGCATCACTGCCTGGTATGGCAACTGCTCGGCCTCCGACCGCAAGGCACTTCAGAGGGCAGTGCGTATGGCCCAGTACATCACTGGGGCAAAGCTGCCTGCCATCCAGGACCTCTACACCAGGCGGTGTCAGAGGAAGGCCCTAAAATTGTCAAAGACCCCAGCCACCCTAGTCATAGACTGTTCTCTCTACTACCGCATGGCAAGCGGTACCGGAGTGCCAAGTCTTGGACAAAAAGGCTTCTCAACAGTTTTTACTCCCAAGCCATAAAACTCCAACCCCCCCAACCCCTCTTTTACGCTGCTGTTACTCTCTGTTTATCATATATGCATAGTCACTTTATCTATACATTCATGTACATACTACCTCAATATGCCCGACCAACCAGTGCTCCTGCACATTGTCTAACCGGGCTATCTGCATTGTGTCCCACCACCCACCAACCCCTCTTTTTACGCTACTGCTACTCTTGTTCATCAAATATGCACAATCATTTTAACCATATCTACATGTACAGTGGGGAGAACAAGTATTTGATACACTGCCGATTTTGCAGGTTTTCCCTAATTACAAAGCATGTAGAGGTCTGTCATTTTTATCATAGTTACACTTCAACTGTGAGAGACGGAATCTAAAATAAAATCCAGAAAATCACATTGTATGATTTTTAAGTAATTATTCTACAATGTAGAAAATAGTAAAAATAAAGAAAAACCCTTGAATGAGCAGGTGTGCCCAAATTTATGACTGGTACTGTAGATACATTTTACACATACATTTTACATACACATTTTACATATACATTTTACATATACATTTTGCATACATGGTACTTTTATATAAAGCAGTCACATAACAATAATACATTACCAAACATAAACTCTTTAATCCCACCCCTCAGCCACTCTCAGCCCATCCCACCTATCACCATAGACCTCAGCTCTTTAATCCCGCCCCTCAGCCACTCTCAGCCCATTCCCACCTATCACCATAGACCTCAGCTCTTTAATCCCGCCCCTCAGCCACTCTCAGCCCATCCCACCTATCACCATAGACCTCAGCTCTTTAATCCCGCCCCTCAGCCACTCTCAGCCCATCCCACCTATCACCATAGACCTCAGCTCTTTAATCCCACCCCTCAGCCACTCTCAGCCCATCCCACCTATCACCATAGACCTCAGCTCTTTAATCCCGCCCCTCAGCCACTCTCAGCCCATCCCACCTATCACCATAGACCTCAGCTCTTTAATCCCACCCCTCAGCCACTCTCAGCCCATCCCACCTATCACCATAGACCTCAGCTCTTTAATCCTACCCCTCAGCCACTCTCAGCCCATCCCACCTATCACCATAGACCTCAGCTCTTTAATCCCACCCCTCAGCCACTCTCAGCCCATCCCACCACCTGTTCTGGATGTTTTACATACATTTTTAACCTTTCTAATCCAATAGCATCCACAGATTGTGAGCTAAACATGAAAACCTTTCCTACCAGCATTATTATATTATTTATTGACTGACTATGGCTTTCAAAATTGTCCAACACTGTAATTTGCAAGGTTCATTTTAAGGAAATGTTGTGATTTTTTAACCATTCCTGAACCTGTGACCAGAAACAAGCTACATAGGGGCAATACCAGAACAAATGATCTAGTGATTCTGTCTCTTCACAGCAAAATCTACAGAGCTGAGATTGTTGTATGCCCCATATATATGGCATTCTGTTGGTGGCAATAATTTTGTATAATCATTTCAATTGAAAAACACAAAAAGTGTTGAATCGTGTTGTTTTTTGTGTCAGTTCATAAACCATGTGCCATGGAATCACTACATTGAAAATCTCTTCCCATTTATTTTTGGAAGCTGTATGGCGCAGCTGTGAAGATTTTTGTCCTCAAATGAAACTGGTATATTTTTCTATTTATGCCAGTTCCTTTCAGCCAATTTGTATCTTTAATATATATATGGCAGGCAAACAAGTTCCCTATCTTCTCCCTTTTCCACCTGCTTCCTCTATTTCTGTGGTAGTGCTGTAATCAGTTGGTTGTAAATTTGGTTTGAAAAGATATTCCCATGTATTTTTCGATAACTGCATGTGACATAACTCCTCCGTTTCTATTCATAATATCATTCATAAATATAATACCAATTCTGTATTTATTTTACCCATAAAGAATGTGTTTTTTTAATGAATCAGCTTATTTGAGTTTGACCATTACATTTGATGTAATATTTGTTCTATATTTTCAAGGAGGATAAAACTGAAATTGTAAGCAGTTTTATGAATGGCTTGTTAAAAAAAAGGGGTGATGCTTTAAACAAAATGTCCTTTTCAATTAGTCGGAAGGGAGAAGGTGTAATCCATATAAAGGCAAAACGGATGAGTCTTTCTACTGGAGAACCATTTTGGGTTTAAGGATCATTTATGTATGAGTGAAGCTTTTAGTGAGAGGTTTAAAGCTTTAATATTTCATTATTTTTAGCCCACCCCCAAAACTCATATTCATTATATAAATAGGCACGTTTAATTTAATCTGTAAGAGTATTATTTCTTGTTTGATTATATAACTACAGTTAGAAACTTGAGGAAAGAACATGTGCATTAGTCTAGTAGTGACACGTTAGTGATTTAAGATAAGTAGCCTAGTGGTTAGAGGCAGGTAGCTTAGTGGTTAGAGGCAGGTAACTTAGTGGTTAGAGGCAGGTAGCCTAGTGGTTAGAGGCAGGTAGTCTAGTGGTTAGAGACAGGTAGCTTAGTGGTTAGAGGCAGGTAGCCTAGTGGTTAGAGACAGGTAGTCTAGTGGTTAGAGACAGGTAGTCTAGTGGTTAGAGACAGGTAGCCTAGTGGTTAGAGGCAGGTAGCCTAGTGGTTAGAGACAGGTAGTCTAGTGGTTAGAGACAGGTAGCCTAGTGGTTAGAGACAGGTAGCCTAGTGGTTAGAGGCAGGTAGCCTAGTGGTTAGAGGCAGGTAGCCTAGTGGTTAGAGGCAGGTAGCCTAGTGGTTAGAGGCAGGTAGCCTAGTGGTTAGAGACAGGTAGCCTAGTGGTTAGAGACAGGTAGCCTAGTGGTTAGAGACAGGTAGCCTAGTGGTTAGAGGCAGGGAGGCAGGTAGCCTAGTGGTTAGAGGCAGGTAGCCTAGTGGTAGCCTAGTGGTTAGAGGCAGGTAGCCTAGTGGTTAGAGGCAGGTAGCCTAGTGGTTAGAGGCAGGTAGCCTAGTGGTTAGAGGCAGGTAGCCTAGTGGTTAGAGGCAGGTAGCCTAGTGGTTAGAGGCAGGTAGCCTAGTGGTTAGAGGCAGGTAGCCTAGTGGTTAGAGGCAGGTAGCCTAGTGGTTAGAGGCAGGTAGCTTAGTGGTTAGAGGCAGGTAGCTTAGTGGTTAGAGGCAGGTAGCTTAGTGGTTAGAGGCAGGTAGCCTCGTGGTTAGAAGCAGGTAGCCTAGTGGTTAGAGGCAGGTAGCCTAGTAGTTAGAGGCAGGGAGGCAGGTAGCCTAGTGGTTAGAGGCAGGTAGCCTAGTGGTTAGAGGCAGGGAGGCAGGTAGCCTAGTGGTTAGAGGCAGGTAGCCTAGTGGTTAGAGGCAGGTAGCCTAGTGGTTCGAGAGTTGGGCCAGTAACTGAAAGGTTGCTGGATCAAATCCCTGAGCTGACAAGGTAAACATCTGTTGTTCTGCCCCTGAACAAGGCAGTTAACCCACCGTTCCTAGGCCGTCATTGAAAATAAGAATTTGTTCTCAACTGACTTTCCTAGTTAAATAAAATAAAAATAACATTTTAAAAAGTGATTCTGAAAAGGCAACCAGTAGTAAATGTGTCCATGTTCAATAGTAATGCAAAAAGTTGAATGTAGGAAATGAAAAAGGATCAGGAACAACTCAGTAGTGATCAGTACTGACACTACACAGGTAAATGGCAGTAGTGATCAGTACTGACACTACACAGGTAAATGGCAGTAGTGACCAGTACTGACACTACACAGGTAAATGGCAGAAGTGATCAGTATTGACACTGCACAGGTAAATGGCAGTAGTGATCAGTACTGACACTACACAGGTAAATGGCAGTAGTGATCAGTACTGACACTACACAGGTAAATGGCAGTAGTGATCAGTACTGACACTACACAGGTAAATGGCAGTAGTGATCAGTACTGACACTACACAGGTAAATGGCAGTAGTGATCAGTACTGACACTACACAGGTAAATGGCAGTAGTGATCAGTACTGACACTACACAGGTAAATGGCAGTAGTGATCAGTACTGACACTGCACAGGTAAATGGCAGTAGTGATCAGTACTGACACTGCACAGGTAAATGGCAGTAGTGATCAGTACTGACACTACACAGGTAAATGGCAGAAGTGATCAGTATTGACACTACACAGGTAAATGGCAGTAGTGATCAGTACTGACACTACACAGGTAAATGGCAGTAGTGATCAGTACTGACACTACACAGGTAAATGGCAGTAGTGATCAGTACTGACACTATACAGGTAAATGGCAGTAGTGATCAGTACTGACACTACACAGGTAAATGGCAGTAGTGATCAGTACTGACACTACACAGGTAAATGGCAGTAGTGATCAGTACTGACACTACACAGGTAAATGGCAGTAGTGATCAGTACTGACACTACACAGGTAAATGGCAGAAGGGAAACAGTAGAAATATGGTTGTAATTCAATAGTGAACACGCCGGAATTGAGTAGGAAATAGGAAGTGCTCACAAGTAGTGAAACGTCCCAATTTATCACTAATTACTACATAAATCAATACTGGTTTACTACACATCTCAATAGCAATCAAGTAGTAGTAATTTAGTATTAATGTAGTAGTAATGTAGTAGTAATGTAGTAGTAATGTAGTAGTAATGTAGTAGTAACGTAGTGGTAATGTAGTAGTAATTTAGTAGTAATGTAGTAGTAATGTAGTAGTAATGTAGTAGCAATCAAGTAGTAGTAATGTAGTAGTAATGTAGTAGCAATCAAGTAGTAGTAATTTAGTAGTAATGTAGTAGTAATGTAGTAGTACTTTCTCATGAGGGGAAGCAGAGAGACATAAATACACTCGTGTCTTGATCAGATTTAATTTTACAGACATTTAAAAAGTTATATTAAAACGTGATAAAGTAGATAACAATATAAATGACGTCTTCACTTGAAGGCTCCAGAGGAACTACCCTTTCTTTGTCTATAGTGAAAGAAAAAACAATGACTGATCAGTTCAAATCTGTCCTGCTAGGTCACACATGTCAGTTCTCTGACACAACTGTCAGTCTCCCTCACCTGTCCTTCCTTCCACGCCCCCCGTCGTTGATCCGGTTCTCCCTGCTCCCCTGTTTCCTGGCTCCATGGCTAGGCCTGTCCTCCTCATCCAGCTCTTTAGGGAACAGACTCCGCTCGTCAAAGGCAGCCTTCACCACTGCAGGAGGGCACAGAGAGGGAATTTGTATTTCATTTTACCTTTATTTTACCAGGCAAGTCAGTTAAGAACAAATTCTTATTTTCAATGACGGCCTAGGAACAGTGGGTTAATTGCCTGTTCTGGGGCAGAACAACAGATTTGTACCTTGTCAGCTCGGGGATTCGAACTTGCAACTAGTCCAACGCTCTAACCACTAGGCTACCCTGCCGCCCCAATTACATCCCGTCTGACACAAAACAACAGACCTGTATTATCTCAAAACTATATATTATCTTAAAACTACTTATTAGTCAAACTTTGTACTGATATTTTTGTATATTCCTTTTCACACCCTCAGTGTTGGCAGGTAGGGGTGTGAATATTGGGCTGGTTTTGGCGCTATGGTTGAAGTAGCGGTGAGGGTGTATGACGAACTCTGGTCTGGACAGCTCTCTGACAGACTGTACTTCTCCGATACGCAGCCCACTGAACGTACCTACAGAGGGAGTGGAAAACACACTGATGACTGTGGGGAAATACACACACACAAATCTGACTTCGGATGAGAGGAGAATAGAAGGCATGAGAATACAGGAAGGGAACCCATTATCTGAGTCTGGACTTACCAATATCGGTATTCAATGGTGTCTCCCTATGGCCAGGTCGGCTGTCACTCACCCTCAGGCCCTGCCTCTCCCTGTAGCTTCGCCCCAAAATACTACTCGGAGGAGGACAGTCACCGGGAATACTACACATACACACACATCAGGCACACACACACACACACACACATCAGGCACACACACACACACACACACACACACACATCAATGCAGACATTACATGACATCACGGTGAATTACTAAATGAAAGACAGTATGTCATGTGTTGTTGTATGGTGAATATCTAGTTAGCTACAACCATTCATCTCCTGTGGGTTTTATAGCTGTGTACAAGTATGTTCAGTTTATTTGTCTCCCGTGGGTTTTATAGCTGTGTACAGTATGTTCAGTTTATTTGTCTCCTGTGGGTTTTCTAGTTGTGTACAGTATGTTCAGTCTATTTATCTCCCGTGGGTTTTCTAGCTGTGTACAGTATGTTCAGTCTATTTATCTCCCGTGGGTTTTCTAGCTGTGTACAGTACAGTCCTTTTCAGGACGGATTACCATCATGAAGTTCAGAATGTCTTGCTGTGACACAGTGGGAACTTACATTGACCCCAGCTCCTCTCTCTCCAGGCCTGTGTTGTCTCCAGTCTCCACGACTGCCCTTCTCTCCTCCCGCATCTTGGGGGGTTGGCTGTCAAACTCAGGGTCTGTACCACTGGGGCTCTGCGGTGACACTGTCCCCTCTCTAGGCTCTCCTTCTCCCACTTGGACAGATCCAGGCCCATCCAAACGCCAGTGCTCCTCCTAAAAGTGTGTGTGTGTGTGGTGGGGGGGGGGGGGTTTAAACTATTTTTTACAAACACACTTGTAAGGACAGTTTAGTCCGGGTTTCACTTCTGATTCATCAACTACACACCTCCCACATACTGTACACACACTCAGTCAGAGTGATAATCACTGTTTACCAGAGTGATGATCACTGCCTACCAGAGTGATGCCTACCAGAGTGATAATCACTGCCTACCAGAGTGATACTCACTGCCTACCAGAGCGATAATCACTGCCTACCAGAGCGATAATCACTGCCTACCAGAGCGATAATCACTGACTACCAGAGTGATAATCGCTGTCTACCAGAGTGATAATCACTGCCTACCAGAGAGATAATCACTGTCTACCAGATTGATGATCACTGACTACCAGAGTGATGCCTACCAGAGAGATAATCACTGCCTACCAGAGAGATAATCACTGCCTACCAGAGTGATGCCTACCAGAGTGATAATCACTGCCTACCAGAGTGATAATCACTGCCTACCAGAGTGATAATCACTGCCTAGCAGAGTGCATAAGGTTACTGGGTATGTAAGTCAGTGGTGGTCGGTCCAATTTTAAGGAAGGACAATATTTTTTTTCATGAGCATGGCCTTGTTTCTATTACAGCATGTTGGATGACTCGCATTCATATTCCATTCACCCAGTTCAATGTAACAGCGATAGGTTTAGGCTGCTACATGATACTCAAATTTTCCCTATACTCATCATACGGTTGATATAACCTAACCAATGAATTAAAGTTCACAACGTCAAGAGACAAATTTGAGGCGACAAACAGTGACATTCAATACCGCCTTGCCTGCATCTAGCTGATATAGGGTGTAATCATTAGTCCAACAGTTTTAAATGAGAGTTTCTATTGGACAAATTCAGGTATGTTAATCCCCGTTTTGTTCCGTTTGTTTCCATTTTAAGAAACGTTTTTCAACAGAAATGAATACACCCCTAATCACGCGTAAACACAGTCCACTTTCATATCAGCCACGTTGTATTCCTTCTATGCGCTCTCCTCCTCTCACATTGTCCTTTTGCTTGCAGACTTCAATGCACAAACCGTGCTGTTGAGGATACCGTAGACCATCTTTGCAAAATAGTGTGTATTAATCAATTGATTGGTGACGTGATTATATTTAGTATAGTTTTATCTAAAAAGGGTGTTTTACAATTAAAAATGTTATGAAATTCACTGAGGAGGATGGTCCTACCCTTCCTCCACTGACGTAGATAAGTACCTGTTACACACCTGTGGCTGAGCACACACACACAGACACAAACACACACCTGTCCGAACACGCCCACTGTGTCCCCAGGCAGGTAGCTGAGAGCTACGCTACAGTCTGCAGATGCTGAGAGGAGGAGGAGCCTGCCGCCATGGAGGCACGTCTCCAGGTGAGTTACACAGTCCATGTGTGGGCGGAGACTACCCAGCAATTCTGGAGCCTCATTGGTCACTCCGTTGCTGGGCAGGAGGCAGTATTCCTAATGGACAGGCAGACAAACAAACACGCAGAACAGCTCAACATATAATCACAGACCATTAAAGCAGCTAAAAAGGAAACATCTGGGCCTAGTCTCTCTCCCACCTGTATGCCCCAGGTCTTCAGGGTTCCCTCCATGTCAGCAGTGATCAGGTATCGACCACAGGCGGTCATGGTCATGATGATGGACCCTATGTCTTTATGAGCTGTGAACACAGCAACCAGACCGCTTTGGACCGTGTTCCAGAACCGAACCAGACCAGAACCGCCACATGAGGCCAGGTCCGCTCCACCTACAGACCAGAACAGGGCCAGTCCGTGACTAGAATAGCATAATAGAATCACGTATCCTTTCACGGGGGAGTTTACCAAAGTACCATCGCTCACCAACGGTGGCAACGCCCTTACGTCCTGGCAGGAAGAAGAGTCTGGAGACGCCATCACTGCTCTCTGAGTCCTCCTCGCCTTTCACATTACACACTGTAGATATCATTGAAAGGGCGTTTGTGTTAAAGTGTTGTGCAGAGTGTGTGGGGGGGGGGTTTAAGTAACAGTACTTTTAGTAGTTAGTTAGACAGGTGGTGTGTCCGTGTGGTTCTGACCCGTCTGAGGCCTGCTGCGTTCTCTCTCAGGATCTGGACGGAGCTTTCTCAGGGCGTTCTCTGTGCTGTTGTTCCACACCGTCAGCTCCCCGTCGTAACTTCCTGTCCACACAGAAAACAGGAACCAAACAGGATATGCACATTACGAAATATCACACATCTCTTCTGCCAACGTTTCCAGAACCTTTCAGAAGCATTTTCCTGGAGGTGCAGTGTGCCATGTCATGATTAAATCAAATTAAATCAAAGTTTATTTGTCACGTGCGCCGAACACAACAGGTGTAGGTAGACCTTACAGTGAAATGCCTACTTACAGGCTCTAACCAACAGTGCAATCTTTAAGTAAAAAAATAGGCATTACACCCTCATAGGGCTTTATTAACAATACCACAACATAGAGTCTGTTCTGCCTGGGCCTGCCAAAACTGATCTGAGTACAGTATTATACAACAAGGTTCCACTGTGTGAGGTGAGGATTCAGGAGGAGCTGATCTGAGTACAGCATTATACAACATGTCTCCTCTGTGTGAGGTGAGGCTTCAGGAGGAGCTGATCAGCAGGAGAGAGAAGGAGCATTAGGAGGAAGGAGAGAGGAGGATGAAGAGGAGGGAGAGATAAAGAGGAGGAAGATGAGGGAGAAAGAAGGAGGAGCAAGAACAGGGAGAGATAAGGAGGAGGAAGAGGAGGTGGGAGAGATAAGGAGGACATGAAGACTACAGACAGAACTAGTCAACCCCATGCCCATCACATCTACATGAAGACTACAGACAGAACTAGTCAACCCCATGCCCATCACATCTACATGAAGACTACAGACAGAACTAGTCAACCCCATGCCCATCACATCTACATGAAGACTACAGACAGAACTAGTCAACCCCATGCCCATCACATCTACATGAAGACTAGAGACAGAACTAGTCAACCCCATGCCCATCACATCTACATGAAGACTAGAGACAGAACTAGTCAACCCCATGCCCATCACATCTACATGAAGACTAGAGACAGAACTAGTCAACCCCATGCCCATCACATCTACATGAAGACTAGACAGAACTAGTCAACCCCATGCCCATCACATCTACATGAAGACTACAGACAGAACTAGTCAACCCCATGCCCATCACATCTACATGAAGACTACAGACAGAACTAGTCAACCCCATGCCCATCACATCTACATGAAGACTAGAGACAGAACTAGTCAACCCCATGCCCATCACATCTACATGAAGACTAGAGACAGAACTAGTCAACCCCATGCCCATCACATCTACATGAAGACTAGAGACAGAACTAGTCAACCCCATGCCCATCACATCTACATGAAGACTAGAGACAGAACTAGTCAACCCCATGCCCATCACATCTACATGAAGACTAGAGACAGAACTAGTCAACCCCATGCCCATCACATCTACATGAAGACTAGACAGAACTAGTCAACCCCATGCCCATCACATCTACATGAAGACTACAGACAGAACTAGTCAACCCCATGCCCATCACATCTACATGAAGACTAGACAGAACTAGTCAACCCCATGCCCATCACATCTACATGAAGACTACAGACAGAACTAGTCAACCCCATGCCCATCACATCTACGTGAAGACTACAGACAGAACTAGTCAACCCCATGCTCATCACATCTACATGAAGACTACAGACAGAACTAGTCAACCCCATGCCCATCACATCTACATGAAGACTACAGACAGAACTAGTCAACCCCATGCCCATCACATCTACATGAAGACTAGACAGAACTAGTCAACCCCATGCCCATCACATCTACATGAAGACTACAGACAGAACTAGTCAACCCCATGCCCATCACATCTACATGAAGACTACAGACAGAACTAGTCAACCCTATGCCCATCACATCTACATGAAGACTACAGACAGAACTAGTCAACCCCATGCTCATCACATCTACATGAAGACTACAGACAGAACTAGTCAACCCCATGCCCATCACATCTACATGAAGACTACAGACAGAACTAGTCAACCCCATGCTCATCACATCTACATGAAGACTACAGACAGAACTAGTCAACCATAGAAAAATGTAACACAAAACACTACGGAGGTTTAGGACTTACTTTTCCAGTATTGTCAAGGTACTTATTATGTGGAGGAAAAACCTTGACTTATTATGTCCTTAACCTCTTTTAGGTAAATGAGATGAGAAGATAGTGAAGATAAGAGGAAGAAGACAGAGACCTGCCTGCTTTTGGGGTGAAATAAGAGGATTGGGAGGTAGAGGAACTGGGGCTGCTGTGTCAGGCTGTGATTGTCAGACAGCAGGGAGCGGCCAAGCAGAGCGCAGCACAGAGTGAATATTGATGAGGTGGGTACAGTCCCACAACAGTTAAATGTTCTCCTGCATTCTGATTCTCATGCACACACACAGAGACGTGAGCACACATGCACATGAGGACACACGCAAGCGCACACACACACACACACACACCATACTTCAGGCCTAAGAGGCAGACTACTCAGGTCCATTTCCCTCTCTGTCACACAGGGAGAGCTAATAAACATACTTTAATCTGGGCATTAGGATAATCCAGGGAGAGAGGGAGGGAGGGAGGGAAGGAGGGAGAGAGGGAGAGAGGGAGAGAGGGAGAGAGGGAGAGAGGGAGAGAGGGAGGGAGGGAGGGAGGGAGGGAGGGAGGGAGGGAGGGAGGGAGGGAGGGAGGGAGGGAGGGAGGGAGGGAGGGAGGGAGGGAGGGAGGGAAAGAGGGAGGTAGGGAGAGAAGGAGGGAGGGAGGGAGGGGTGGAGGCAAGGAGGGAGGGAGAGAAGGAGGGAGGGAGGGAGGGAGGGGTGGAGGGAAGGAGGGAGGGGTGGAGGGAAGGAGGGTGGGAGGGAGGGGTGGAGGGAAGGAAGGAGGGAGGGAGAGAAGGAGGGAGGGAGGGAGGGAGGGGTGGAGGGAAGGAGGGAGAGAGAGAAACAGAGTGAAAGAGAGAGGACGGGGAAAAAGGAGACTTAGATAAAGAGCACATTTAGAAACGATTAGGTGGAGAAAGAATGCAGAGTGGGTGAGAGAGCAGCAGAGAGAGAGAGCAGGAAGGAGAGAGAGACAGAAAGAGAGAAAGTGGGAAGGAGAGAGTAATAGAAAGAGAGAAAGTGGGAAGGAGAGAGCGACAGAGAGAGGAAGGAGAGAGCGATAAAGAGGGAAGGAGAGGGCGACAGAGAGAGCAGGAAGGAGAGAGCGACAGAGAGAGCAGGAAGGAGAGAGCGACAGAGAGAGCAGGAAGGAGAGAGCGACAGAGAGAGCAGGAAGGAGAGAGCGACAGAGAGAGAGAGAAAGTGGGAAGGAGAGAGCGACAGAGAGAGAGAAAGTGAGGAGAGAGAGAAAGTGAGAAGGAGAGAGAGAGAGGGAGAAAGTGGGAAGGAGAGAGAAACAGAGAGAGAGATAAAGTGAGAAGGAGAGAGCGACAGAAAGAGATAAAGTGAGAAGGAGAGAGAGATAAAGTGAGAAGGAGAGAGAGATAAACTGAGGAGAGAGCGACAGAAAGAGAGATAAAGTGAGAAGGAGAGAGAGACAGAAAGAGAGAAAGTGAGAAGGAGATAAATAGTTTTTGAAAGTATCTTGTGACTTCTATTCCCACTAGTCTATTTTTCTTCCATTTCTTTTTATCTGCCCAAAGTGTTCTCTCACGTGCTATTATTTTCCTCTAAAATGTTCCCTCTCCCTTGTTTTCCTTCGCCTTGTACTCATCACTGCAGTGAATCTTTCACAAAGAGTAGCCATTGTGCAAGATTAGTGTAGTCTGTGCTGTACCTCTCAACGGGAACAATGCCACAATATCTCAGAACTATGGCTCTTACAACTGTACTAGTTTAGCTTTGGGAAGACACGTCTATCTATACGGTACACAGGAGAGATCCAATTCTGTTTCATAATAGACCAACTCTTCAGCCCTCCACACAGCAGAGGCCTCTCTATAGAGATGTGTGTATTCTTAAGAGTAAAAAAGTAGGGGTTTAGGGCAGAACCCATTCTATAGGTCTAAGAAGGGGTTTAGAGCAGAACCCATTCTATAGGTCTAAGTAGGGGTTTAGAGCAGAACCCATTCTATAGGTCTAAGTAGGGGTTTAGAGCAGAACCCATTCTATAGGTCTAAGTAGGGGTTTAGAGCAGAACCCATTCTATATGTCTAAGTAGGGGTTTAGAGCAGAACCCATTCTATAGGTCTAAGAAGGGGTTTAGAGCAGAACCCATTCTATAGGTCTAAGTAGGGGTTTAGAGCAGAACCCATTCTATAGGTCTAAGTAGGGGTTTAGAGCAGAACCCATTCTATAGGTCTAAGTAGGGGTTTAGAGCAGAACCCATTCTATAGGTCTAAGTAGGGGTTTAGAGCAGAACCCATTCTATAGGTCTAAGTAGGGGTTTAGAGCAGAACCCATTCTATAGGTCTAAGTAGGGGTTTAGAGCAGAACCCATTCTATAGGTCTAAGTAGGGGTTTAGAGCAGAACCCATTCTATAGGTCTAAGTAGGGGTTTAGAGCAGAACCCATTCTATAGGTCTAAGTAGGGTTTAGGGCAGAACCCATTCTATAGGTCTAAGTAGGGCTTAGAGCAGAACCCATTCTATAGGTCTAAGTAGGGTTTAGAGCCGAACCCATTCTATAGGTCTAAGTAGGGGTTTAGAGCCGAACCCATTATATAGGTCTAAGTAGGGGTTTAGAGCAGAACCCGAGCAGGAAGGAGAGAGCGACAGAGAGGGAGAAAGTGGGAAGGAGAGAGAGACAGAGAGAGAGAAAGTGGGAAGAAGAGAGCGACAGAGAGAGAGAAAGTGGGAAGGAGAGAGTGACAGAGAGAGAGAAAGTGGGAAGGAGAGAGCGACAGAGAGAGAGAAAGTGGGAAGGAGAGAGCGACAGAGAGAGAGAAAGTGGGAAGGAGAGAGCGACAGAGAGAGAGAAAGTGGGAAGGAGAGAGCGACAGAGAGAGAGAAAGTGGGAAGGAGAGAGAGACAGAGAGAGAAAGTGGGAAGGAGAGAGAGACAGAGAGAGAAAGTGGGAAGGAGAGAGCGACAGAGAGAGAGAAAGTGGGAAGGAGAGAGCGACAGAGAGATAGAAAGTGGGAAGGAGAGAGCGACAGAGAGATAGAAAGTGGGAAGGAGAGAGCGACAGAGAGAGAGAAAGTGGGAAGGAGAGAGCGACAGAGAGAGAGAAAGTGGGAAGGAGAGAGCGACAGAGAGAGAGAAAGTGGGAAGGAGAGAGCGACAGAAAGAGAGATAAAGTGAGAAGGAGAGAGCGACAGAAAGAGAGATAAAGTGAGAAGGAGAGAGAGACAGAAAGAGAGAAAGTGAGAAGGGGAGAGAGACAGAGAGAGAGAAAGTGGGAAGGAGAGAGCGACAGAGAGAGAGAAAGTGAGAAGGAGACAGAGACAGAAAGAAAGAAAGTGAGAAGGAGAGAGCGACAGAGAGAGAGAAAGTGGGAAGGAGAGAGCGACAGAGAGAGAGAGAAAGTGGGAAGGAGAGAGCGACAGAGAGAGAGAGAAAGTGGGAAGGAGAGAGCGACAGGGAGAGAGAAAGTGGGAAGGAGAGAGAGACAGAGAGAGAGAAAGTGGGAAGGAGAGAGACAGAGAGAGAGAAAGTGGGAAGGAGAGAGCGACAGAGAGAGAGAAAGTGAGAAGGAGAGAGAGACAGAAAGAGAGAAAGTGAGAAGGAGAGAGAGACAGAAAGAGAGAAAGTGAGAAGGAGATAAATCGTTTTTGAAAGTATCTTGTGACTTCTATTCCCACTAGTCTATTTTTCTTCCATTTCTTTTTATCTGCCCAAAGTGTTCTCTCACGTGCTATTATTTTCCTCTAAAATGTTCCCTCTCCCTCTCTCTTGTTTTCCTTCGCCTTGTACTCATCACTGCAGTGAATCTTTCACACAGAGTAGCCATTGTGCAAGATTAGTGTAGTCTGTGCTGTACCTCTCAACGGGAACAATGCCACAATATCTCAGAACTATGGCTCTTACAACTGTACTAGTTTAGCTTTGGGAAGACACGTCTATCTATACGGTACACAGGAGAGATCCAATTCTGTTTCATAATAGACCAACTCTTCAGCCCTCCACACAGGAGAGGCCTCTCTATAGAGATGTGTGAATTCATAAGAGTAAAAAAGTAGGGGTTTAGGGCAGAACCCATTCTATAGGTCTAAGAAGGGGTTTAGAGCAGAACCCATTCTATAGGTCTAAGTAGGGGTTTAGGGCAGAACCCATTCTATAGGTCTAAGTAGGGGTTTAGAGCAGAACCCATTCTATAGGTCTAAGAAGGGGTTTAGAGCAGAACCCATTCTATAGGTCTAAGTAGGGGTTTAGGGCAGAACCCATTCTATAGGTCTAAGTAGGGGTTTAGAGCAGAACCCATTCTATAGGTCTAAGTAGGGGTTTAGGGCAGAACCCATTCTATAGGTCTAAGTAGGGGTTTAGAGCAGAACCCATTCTATAGGTCTAAGTAGGGGTTTAGAGCAGAACCCATTCTATAGGTCTAAGTAGGGGTTTAGAGCAGAACCCATTCTATAGGTCTAAGTAGGGGTTTAGAGCAGAACCCATTCTATAGGTCTAAGTAGGGGTTTAGAGCGGAACCCATTCTATAGGTCTAAGTAGGGGTTTAGAGCAGAACCCATTCTATAGGTCTAAGTAGGGGTTTAGAGCAGAACCCAACCTATAGGTCTAAGTAGGGGTTTAGAGCAGAACCCATTCTATAGGTCTAAGTAGGGGTTTAGAGCAGAACCCATTCTATAGGTCTAAGTAGGGTTTAGAGCAGAACCCATTATATAGGTCTAAGTAGGGTTTAGAGCAGAATCCTCCAGATAAGAACCAGCATCTCAAAGCTCCCGGATGTTAATGGAGGATTAGTGCAGTTAACATTCAGATTGATCTCCAAATCATTCTGGCGGGGTATTCTCTGAGGGTAAGCATTAGTGCTTAATGGTAGTCATGTTGAGCAGTCAGAGTTGAGCCTGAGTTCAGGCCTCCGCTGGGTGTGCCTGTGGGCCTGACAGGAAGATAACACACACACACAGCAGAGAGAGCGTGGGAGCTCCGTGCCTGATAACACACACACACACACACACACAGCAGAGAGAGCGTGGGAGATCCGTGCCTGATAACACACACACACACACACACACACACACACACACACAGCAGAGAGAGCTCCGTGCCTGATAACACACACACACACACACACACACACACACACACACACACACACAGCAGAGAGAGCTCTGTGCCTTTGATAACTCCACCATCCACTTAAATGAACAGATATTATTTTACTTCAGTGGATTTCTTCTCTATTTCTCTCCTCCTGTTGCTTGAGTGGACAATCTTTCATTCTAACACACAGAGACACACAAATATACACATACACACATACCTGTGACAAGGGTTTGAGGGGGCAGGAATGCGGCACACAGGACGTCATCGTTATGCTGAACTCCTCCCTTCCACTCAGAGGGCTGAACAATGAACTGAGAGAACGAGGGCAGTCTGAACACTGTTAACATCCTGCAGAGAGCAGGGGGGAGGTGATGGAGAGAGAGAGGGGGGGCGACGGAGAGAGAGAGGGGGGGTGATGGAGAGAGAAAGGGGGTGATGGAGAGAGAGAGAGAGGGGGGTGACGGAGAGAGAGGGGGGGTGACGGAGAGAGAGAGGGGAGTGATGGAGAGAGAGAGGGGGGGGCGACGGAGAGAGAGGGGGGGGGTGATGGAGAGAGAAAGGGGCTGATGGAGAGAGAGAGGGGGGTGATGGAGAGAGAGAGAGGGGGGGTGATGGAGAGAGAGGGGGGGGTGATGGAGAGAGGGGGGGGGTGATAGAGAGAGAGAGGGGGGGTGATGGAGAGAGAGAGAGGGGGGGTGATGGAGAGAGAGAGAGGGGGGGTGATGGAGAGAGAGAGAGGGGGTGATGGAGTGAGAGAGAGGGGTGATGGAGAGAGAGAGGGGGGGTGATGGAGTGAGAGAGAGGGGTGATGGAGTGAGAGAGAGGGGTGATGGAGAGAGAGGGGGGTGATGGAGAGAGAGGGGGGGTGACGGAGAGAGAGAGGGGGGGTGATGGAGAGAGAAAGGGGGTGATGGAGAGAAAGAGAGAGGGGGTTGATGGAGAGAGAGAGAGGGGTGATGGAGTGAGAGGGGGGGGTGATGGAGTGAGAGAGAGGGGTGATGGAGTGAGAGAGAGGGGTGATGGAGTGAGAGAGAGGGGTGATGGAGTGAGAGAGAGGGGTGATGGAGTGAGAGAGAGGGGTGATGGAGTGAGAGAGAGGGGTGATGGAGTGAGAGAGAGGGGTGATGGAGAGAGAGGGGGGGTGATGGAGAGAGAGGGGGGGGTGATGAGTGAGAGAGTGGGGTTATGGAGAGAGAGTGGGGTTATGGAGAGAGAGGGGGGGGGGTGGTGGAGAGAGAGGGGGGGTGATGGAGAGAGAGGGGGGTGATGGAGAGAGAGAGGGGGTGATGGAGTGAGAGAGAGGGGTGATGGAGAGAGAGAGGGGGGTGATGAGTGAGAGAGAGGGGTGATGAGAGAGAGAGAGGGGTGACGGAGAGAGAGAGGGGGTGATGAGAGAGAGAGAGGGGTGACGGAGAGAGAGAGGGGGTGATGGAGAGAGAGAGAGAGAGACAGAGAGTGACTGATGTAAAACTGGGATAAACGCCAACGTTCTGTACATTACCTTGGAAAGAACTCCACAAAGGGACCCTGCTCCGCATCATCCATTACTCACAGAACGTTAGCGTTTATCCCTTACATATCACACTGTTATAACTACTGTTCCTGGGTCTGTCGTTAACACTCTGTTATAACTACTGTTCCTGGGTTTGTCATTAACACTCTGTTATAACTACTGTTCCTGGGTCTGTCGTTAACACTCTGTTATAACTTTTGTTCCTGACTGACATAAAGACAGACATAAAGACAGACAGACATAAAGACTGACTGACTGACTGACTGACTGTCTGACTGACTGACTGACTGACTGAAATAAAGACAGACTGACTGACTGACATAAAGACAGACTGACTGACTGACATAAAGACAGACTGACTGACTGACGTAAAGACAGACTGACTGACTGACATAAAGACAGACTGACTGACTGACATAAAGACAGACTGACTGACTGACATAAAGACAGACTGACTGACTGACATAAAGACAGACTGACTGACTGACATAAAGACTGACTGACTGACTGACATAAAGACTGACTGACTGACTGACATAAAGACTGACTGACTGACTGACTGACTGAAATAAAGACAGACTGACTGACTGACATAAAGACAGACTGACTGACTGACAAAGACAGACTGACTGACTGACTGACTGATATAAAGACAGACTGACAGACTGACATAAAGACAGACTGACAGACTGACATGAAGACAGACTGACAGACTGACATGAAGACAGACTGACTGACTGACATAAAGACAGACTGACTGACATAAAGACAGACTGACTGACTGACATGAAGACAGACTGACTGACTGACATGAAGACAGACTGACTGACTGACTGACTGACATGAAGACAGACTGACTGACTGACTGACTGACTGACTGACTGACTGACATGAAGACAGACTGACTGACAGACTGACATGAAGACAGACTGACTGACTGACTGAATGATATGAAGACAGACTGACTGACAGACTGACATAAAGACAGACTGACTGACATGAAGACAGACTGACTGACTGACATGAAGACAGACTGACTGACAGACTGACATACAGACAGACTGACTGACATGAATACAGACTGACTGTGTCACGCCCTGACCGTAGAGAACCCTTGTTTCTCTATGGTGTAGTAGGTCAGGGCGTGACTAGGGGGTATTCTAGTATATAATTTCTATGTTGTGTTCTAGTTTATATTTTCTATGTTGGTGTTTTGATTCCCAATTAGGGGCATTTGGTAATCGTTCTCTCTAATTGGGGATCATATTTAAGTAGCTATTTTCCCTACCTGTGTTTGTGGGATATTGTTTTTTGTTTGTGCATGTGCACCACGTTGTCACGTTTCGTTGTTCGTTTATTGTTCGTAATAATGGAGGACAGCGACGACGCCAGGGTTCGCGTCCACAGAAAGCCCAAGGACAACCCCAAGATTTTATGGAGGGGGCACAAGGGGTGGCCGGCTGAGCCGCGGGAAGAGCCAGAGCACAAGGAGCAGGCGAAAGAGATGTGGTCAGTCGACCCAAGGAGAGTGCCAGAGCCCGCATGGGAGTCAATGGAACAGTGTGAGGAAGGATACCGGAGAATGAAGTTGGCTAGGATTATGGAGTTGGATTGGAGAATGGAGTTGGCTAGGAGTATGGAGTTGGCTAGGAGTATGGAGTTGGCTAGGAGTATGGAGTTGGCTAGGAGTATGGAGTTGGCTAGGAGTATGGAGTTGGCTTTTAGAATGGAGTTGGCTAGGAGTATAGAGTTGGCTAGGAGTATAGAGTTGGCTAGGAGTATAGAGTTGGCTAGGAGTATGGAGTTGGCTAGGAGTATGCGGCAGCGCAAGTATGGAGTTGGCTAGGAGAATGGAGTTGGCTAGGAGTATGGAGTTGGCTAGGAGTATGGAGTTGGCTAGGAGTATGGAGTTGGCTTGGAGAATGGAGTTGGCTAGGAGTATGGAGTTGGCTAGGAGTATGGAGTTGTCTAGGAGTATGGAGTTGGCTAGGAGTATGGAGTTGGCTTGGAGAATGGAGTTGGCTAGGAGTATGGAGTTGGCTAGGAGTATGGAGTTGGCTTGGAGAATGGAGTTGGCTTGGAGAATGGAGTTGGCTAGGAGTATGGAGTTGGCTAGGAGTATGGAGTTGGCTAGGAGTATGGAGTTGGCTAGGAGTATGGAGTTGGCTTGGAGAATGGAGTTGGCTAGGAGTATGGAGTTGGCTAGGAGTTTGGAGTTGGCTAGGAGAATGGAGTTGGCTAGGAGTATGCGACAGCGCCAGTATGGAGTTGACTAGGAGAATGGAGTTGGCTAGGAGTATGGAGTTGGCTAGGAGTATGGAGTTGGCTAAGAGTATGGAGTTGGCTAGGAGAATGGAGTTGGCTAGGAGAATGGAGTTGGCTAGGAGAATGGAGTTGGCTAGGAGAATGGAGTTGGCTAGAAGAATGGAGTTGGCTAGGAGAATGGAGTTGGCTAGGAGAATGGAGTTGGCTAGGAGTATGGAGTTGGCTAGAAGTATGGAGTTGGCTAGGAGTATGGAGTTGGCTTGGAGTATGGAGTTGGCTTGGAGTATGGAGTTGGCTTGGAGTATGGAGTTGGCTAGGAGTATGGAGTTGGCTTGGAGAATGGAGTTGGCTAGGAGTATGGAGTTGGCTTGGAGAAAAGAGTTGGCTAGGAGTATGGAGTTGGCTAGGAGTATGGAGTTGGCTTGGAGAATGGAGTTGGCTAGGAGTATGGAGTTGGCTAGGAGTATGGAGTTGGCTAGGAGAATGGAGTTGGCTAGGAGTATGCGGCAGCGCCAGTATGTAGTTGGCTAGGAGAATGGAGTTGGCTAGGAGAATGGAGTTGGCTAGGAGAATGGAGTTGGCTAGGAGTATGGAGTTGGCTAGAAGTATGGAGTTGGCTAGGAGTATGGAGTTGGCTTGGAGTATGGAGTTGGCTTGGAGTATGGAGTTGGCTTGGAGTATGGAGTTGGCTAGGAGTATGGAGTTGGCTTGGAGAATGGAGTTGGCTAGGAGTATGGAGTTGGCTTGGAGAAAAGAGTTGGCTAGGAGTATGGAGTTGGCTAGGAGTATGGAGTTGGCTTGGAGAATGGAGTTGGCTAGGAGTATGGAGTTGGCTAGGAGTATGGAGTTGGCTAGGAGAATGGAGTTGGCTAGGAGTATGCGGCAGCGCCAGTATGGAGTTGGCTAGGAGAATGGAGTTGGCTAGGAGTATGGAGTTGGCTAGGAGTATGGAGTTGGCTAGGAGTATGGAGTGGGCTATGAGAATGGAGCTGGCTAGGAGTATGCGGCAGCGCCAGCGTGCTGAAAAGTGGGTCATCAGTCCGGTGCCATTTGTGACGGCTCCACGCACCAGATCTCCAGTTCGCCTCCTCAGCCCGCTATGTCCTGTACCGGTTCCTCGCACTCGCCATGAGGAGCGTGTGGTCAGTCCGCTACCAAAGACACCCCAAGATTATCATTTTTTGGGATGGGGGGGGGCACATGGAGCTGGCAGTCGAGCAGTGGAGAGTGCCAGAGCCTGTGTGGGAGTCGGAGGAGGAATTCGATTAAAGATTCCGGAGAGAGATGGTAGCGATGAGAATGCTGCAGCACACTCGTCCTGAACTGCGTGTCCCCAGTCCGGTACGTCTTGTGCCAGCTCCCCGCACTCTCCCTGAAGGGCCAGAGACCATCAGGGAGACGATGGAGAAGTTGGTAGAGAGAGAGAGAGAGAGAGGAGAGAGATGTTGTGCAAGTGTGTTCTGCTCAACATTCGATCCGGTTAGCAGTCTGGTGAAACCTGTACCGGCTCCACACATCGGGACTCCAGTGCGCCTCCCCAGTCCGGTACGTCCTGTGTCTTCTCCCAGCACTCGCCCGGAAGTGTGTGTCACCAGTCCGGTGCCACCTGTACCGGCTCTACGCACTAGGCCTCCAGTGCGCATTCACGGTCCAGAGCTTCCGGTGACGGTTCCCAGTCCAGAGCTTCCGGCGACGGTTCCCAGTCCAGAGCTTCCGGCAAAGGTTCCCAGTCCAGAGCTTCCGGCAAAGGTTCCCAGTCCAGAGCTTCCGGCAAAGGTTCCCAGTCCAGAGCTTCCGGCGACGGTCCGGAATCTCCTGCGATGGTCCACGTTCCGGAACCTCCTGCGACGGTCCATGGTCCAGAACCTCCTGCAACGGTCCACGGTCCGGAACCTCCTGCGACGTTCCACGGTCCGGAACCTCCTGCGACGGTCCACGGTCCGGAACCTCCTGCGACGGTCCGCGGTCCGGAACCTCCTGCGACGGTCCGGAACCTCCTGCAACGGTCCACGGTCCAGAGCTTCCAGGAAAGGCGGCCAGTCCTGAGCAGGAGCCTTCCTCTGCGCCGGTGTCCAGTCCAGCTCCAAGGCGGGAGCCATCCTCTGCACCGGTGGCCAGTCCAGGCATGGCGTACAGCCCGGCGCCATGGTCTGATCCGGGGTCTGGGGGGGGGCTACGACCCGCACCGGAGCCCCCACCAAACCCCCTCCCATTTTGTTTCAGGTTTTGCGGCCAGAGTCCGCACCTTTGGGGGGGTACTGTCACGCCCTGACCATAGAGAGACCTTGTTTCTCTATGGTGTAGTAGGTCAGGGCGTGACTAGGGGGTATTCTAGCTTATAATTTCTATGTTGTGTTCTAGTTTATATTTTCTATGTTGGTGTTTTGTATGATTCCCAATTAGAGGCAGCTGGTTCTCTTTAATTGGGGATCATATTTAAGTAGCTTTTTTTCCACACCTGTGTTTGTGGGATATTGTTTTGTGTTTGTGCACCACGTAGTCACGTTTCGTTGTTCGTTTATTGATTTATTGTTTTTGCTTTAAGTTTCACTTTGAATTAAATATGTGGAACTCTGCTGCGCCTTGGTCCCGTTCTTACGGCAACCGTGACAGACTGACTGACAGACATGACTGTTGAATGTCAGAAATTAGGTCTTAGAGGGACACACCTCTCCCAGCCCATGACCAGCACGGTTCTCTTCAGCACTAGAACCTGGGAGATGTCCACGGCCTGGTCCCGGCCCGCATTCAGCCTGTGGTGACAGTGCCCGTTAAAGTCCCAGATCTAGAACCACACAGTTAGAACCACAGAGTTAGAACCAAGAAATACAGATCTAGAACCTAGAACAGACACCCCATCAAATTGACACCACCAGGTTAACATCCAAAACCAGGAGTCAAGGGGACAGAGACATTTACCACTGAGACAGACACCTTAACAAACATAAAGAGACAGAGACATTTACCATTGAGACAGACACCCTGACAAACATAAAGAGACATTTACCACTGAGACAGACACCCTGACAAACATAAAGAGACAGAGACATTTACCACTGAGACAGACACCCTGACAAACATAAAGAGACATTTACCACTGAGACAGACACCCTGACAAAGATAAAGAGACATTTACCACTGAGACAGACACCCTGACAAAGATAAAGAGACATTTACCACTGAGACAGACACCCTGACAAACATAAAGAGACATTTACCACTGAGACAGACACCCTGACAAACATAAAGAGACATTTACCACTGAGACAGACACCCTGACAAACATAAAGAGACATTTACCACTGAGACAGACACTCTGACAAACATAAAGAGACAGAGACATTTACCACTGAGACAGACACCCTGACAAACATAAAGAGACATTTACCACTGAGACAGACACCCTGACAAAGATAAAGAGACAGAGACATTTACCACTGAGACAGACACCCTGACAAACATAAAGAGACATTTACCACTGAGACAGACACCCTGACAAACATAAAGAGACAGAGACATTTACCACTGAGACAGACACTCTGACAAAGATAAAGAGACATTTACCACTGAGACAGACACTCTGACAAAGATAAAGAGACATTTACCACTGAGACAGACACCCTGACAAACATAAAGAGACAGAGACATTTACCACTGAGACAGACACCCTGACAAACATAAAGAGACAGAGACATTTACCACTGAGACAGACACCCTGACAAAGATAAAGAGACATTTACCACTGAGACAGACACCCTGACAAAGATAAAGAGACATTTACCACTGAGACAGACACCCTGACAAACATAAAGAGACATTTACCACTGAGACAGACACCCTGACAAACATAAAGAGACAGAGACATTTACCACTGAGACAGACACCCTGACAAAGATAAAGATACATTTACCACTGAGACAGACACCCTGACAAACATAAAGAGACATTTACCACTGAGACAGACACCCTGACAAAGATAAAGAGACAGAGACATTTACCACTGAGACAGACACCCTGACAAACATAAAGAGACATTTACCACTGAGACAGACACCCTGACAAACATAAAGAGACATTTACCACTGAGACAGACACCCTGACAAACATAAAGAGACATTTACCACTGAGACAGACACCCTGACAAACATAAAGAGACAGAGACATTTACCACTGAGACAGACACCCTGACAAACATAAAGAGACAGAGACATTTACCACTGAGACAGACACCCTGACAAACATAAAGAGACAGAGACATTTACCACTGAGACAGACACCCTGACAAACATAAAGAGACATTTACCACTGAGACAGACACCCTGACAAACATAAAGAGACATTTACCACAGACAGACACCCTGACAAACATAAAGAGACAGAGACATTTACCACTGAGACAGACACCTTAACAAACATAAAGAGACAGAGACATTTACCACTGAGACAGACACCCTGACAAACATAAAGAGACATTTACCACTGAGACAGACACCCTGACAAACATAAAGAGACATTTACCACTGAGATAGACACCCTGACAAACATAAAGAGACATTTACCACTGAGACAGACACCTTAACAAACATAAAGAGACAGAGACATTTACCACTGAGACAGACACCCTGACAAACATAAAGAGACAGAGACATTTACCACTGAGACAGACACCCTGACAAACATAAAGAGACATTTACCACTGAGACAGACACCCTGACAAACATAAAGAGACATTTACCACTGAGACAGACACCTTAACAAACATAAAGAGACAGAGACATTTACCACTGAGACAGACACCCTGACAAACATAAAGAGACAGAGACATTTACCACTGAGACAGACACCCTGACAAACATAAAGAGACATTTACCACTGAGACAGACACCCTGACAAACATAAAGAGACATTTACCACTGAGACAGACACCCTGACAAACATAAAGAGACATTTACCACTGAGACAGACACCCTGACAAACATAAAGAGACATTTACCATTGAGACAGACACCCTGACAAACATAAAGAGACATTTACCACAGACAGACACCCTGACAAACATAAAGAGACAGAGACATTTACCACTGAGACAGACACCTTAACAAACATAAAGAGACAGAGACATTTACCACTGAGACAGACACCCTGACAAACATAAAGAGACATTTACCACTGAGATAGACACCCTGACAAACATAAAGAGACATTTACCACTGAGACAGACACCTTAACAAACATAAAGAGACAGAGACATTTACCACTGAGACAGACACCCTGACAAACATAAAGAGACATTTACCACTGAGACAGACACCCTGACAAAGATAAAGAGACATTTACCACTGAGACAGACACTCTGACAAACATAAAGAGACAGAGACATTTACCACTGAGACAGACACCCTGACAAACATAAAGAGACAGACACCAACTCTAAACTAACAGAAGGACAGACACCAACTCTAGACTAACAGAAGGACAGAGACCAACTCTAGACTAACAGAAGGACAGAGACCAACTCTAGACTAACAGAAGGACAGAGACCAACTCTAGACTAACAGAAGGACAGACACCAACTCTAGACTAACAGAAGGACAGACACCAACTCTAGACTAACAGAAGGACAGAGACCAACTCTAGACTAACAGAAGGACAGACACCAACTCTAGACTAACAGAAGGACAGAGACCAACTCTAGACTAACAGAAGGACAGAGACCAACTCTAAACTAACAGAAGGACAGAGACCAACTCTAGACTAACAGGACAGACACCAACTCTAGACTAACAGAAGGACAGACACCAACTCTAGACTAACAGGACAGACACCAACTCTAGACTAACAGAAGGACAGACACCAACTCAAATGTAGACAGACAGACAGACCTACGGACGGACGGACGGACGGACGGATGGACGGACAGATAAACACACACTCCCCCGGGGGGTTCGGACACAAACACAAGTAAACACAGTCGGTAGTCAGCAGACCAGAAAACACCTGACACAACAGAAATACTAGCAGAGAAGATGAAACACGTTTCACAGAGAGTCAAGTGTCAGATAGCCTCCGCCCAACACTGCTTCAGCTGCCTCCGCCCAACACTGCTTCAGCTGCCTCCGCCCAACACTGCTTCAGCTAGCCTCCGCCCAACACTGCTTCAGCTGCCTCCGTCCAACACTGCTTCAGATAGCCTCCGCCCAACACTGCTTCAGCTGCCTCCGCCCAACACTGCTTCAGCTGCCTCCGCCCAACACTGCTTCAGCTGCCTCCGCCCAACACTGCTTCAGCTAGCCTCCGCCCAACACTGCTTCAGCTGCCTCCGCCCAACACTGCTTCAGCTGCCTCCGCCCAACACTGCTTCAGCTGCCTCCGCCCAACACTGCTTCAGCTGCCTCCGCCCAACACTGCTTCAGCTGCCTCCGCCCAACAATGCTTCAGATAGCCTCCGCCCAACACTGCTTCAGATAGCCTCCGCCCAACACTGCTTCAGCTGCCTCCGCCCAACACTGCTTCAGATAGCCTCCGCCCAACACTGCTTCAGATAGCCTCCGCCCAACACTGCTTCAGATAGCCTCCGCCCAACACTGCTTCAGCTGCCTCCGCCCAACACTGCTTCAGCTGCCTCCGCCCAACACTGCTTCAGCTGCCTCCGCCCAACACTGCTTCAGCTAGCCTCCGCCCAACACTGCTTCAGATAGCCTCCGCCCAACACTGCTTCAGATAGCCTCCGCCCAACACTGCTTCAGCTGCCTCCGCCCAACACTGCTTCAGCTGCCTCCGCCCAACACTGCTTCAGCTAGCCTCTGCCCAACACTGCTTCAGATAGCCTCCGCCTAAAACTTCCACACGTCAGGGGTCACACTGACTGGACTCAATCAACAAACAGTCTCATAACACAATTCTACTGTAATCTATTCTATTTCACCCAATTCTTTGATTTCAAAACAACAATATATTTAAGGTCCCTTCTATTGAAGATCGTATTATTGAACATTTGTAATATCTACACTACCGTTCAAAAGTTTGGGGTCACTTAGAAATGTCCTTGTTTTTTTAAAGAAAAGCGCATTTTTTGGTCCATTAAAATAACATCAAATTGATCAGAAATACAGTGTAGACATTGTTAATGTTGTAAATTACTATTGTAGCTGGAAACGGCTGATTTTTTATGGAATATCTACATAGGCATACAGAGGCCCATTACCAGCAACCATCACTCCTGTGTTCCAATGGCACATTGTGTTAGCTAACATGCTGTGTTTGCTTCATTAAATAGTACCCACAAAACACTAGTCTCAACGTCAACAGTGAAGAAGTGACTCCTGGATGATGGGCTTCTAGGCAGAGTTGCAAAGAAAAAGCCATATCTCAGACTGGCCAAGAAAAGATTAAGATGGGCAAAAGAACACAGACACTGGACAGAGGAACTCTGCCTAGAAGGCCAGCATCCCGGAGTCGCCTCTTCACTGTTGACATTGAGACTTGTGTTTTTCGGGTACGGTACTATGTAATGAAGCTGCCAGTTGAGGACTTGTGAGGCATCAGTTGTCCTCTGTGCTAACATAATTGCAAAATAGTTTTCTAATGATCAATTAACCTTTAAAATTATACATTTGGAATAGCTAACACAACGTGCCATTGGAGCACAGGAGTGATGGTTGCTGATAATGGGCCTCTGTACACCTATCTAGATATTACATTAAAAATCAGCCGTTTCCAGCTACAACAGTCATTTACTACATTAACAATGTCTACACTGTATTTCTGATCATTTTGATGTTATTTTAATGGACCAAAAAAAAAAGTGCTTTTCTTTCAAAAACAAGGAAATGTCTAAATGACCTCAAACTTTTGAACGGTAGTGTGTATGTACAGTATGTATCTGTGGATGTAACTATGGTTATTAGTTACACCTACATATTCTACACAATGACCCCTGCAGATTGGAATGGAACAATATTCACATCTTAGGGTTTATCTATTTCCTGCTTATGACGACGGCCTGTGTCAATTAATGTAACGAGCGACCTTGACTACTCCGTCTGTGCCGGCGGTGAACAAGCGTGTCTGTGTCCCATCCAGCGCCATGGTGGAGATCTCAGCATCACCATGGCAACGGTGGAACTGCTTGACCTTCTGACCTGTGTCCACCAGCCAACAGATCACTGAGGAGCCAGAGTCACTGCTGATCACCTGAGAGACAGAGAGGGGGGTAGAGAAAGAGAGAGAGAAGGGGGAGACAGAGAGGGGGGAGAGAGAGACAGGGAGAGAGGGGGGAGAGAGAGAGGGGGAGAGAGAGACAGGGAGAGAGATGGGGGGGGGGAGACAGGAAGAGAGAGGGGGGTAGACAGAGAGGGGGGAGAGAGAGACAGGGAGAGAGAGGGGTAGACAGAGAGGGGGGAGAGAGAGACAGGGAGAGAGGGGGGAGAGAGAGAGGGGGAGAGAGATGGGGGGGAGAGAGACAGGAAGAGAGAGGGGGGTAGACAGAGAGGGGGGAGAGAGAGACAGGGAGAGAGAGGGGTAGATAGAGAGGGGGGAGAGAGAGACAGGGAGAGAGGGGGGAGAGAGAGAGGGGGGAGAGAGACAGAGAGAGAAAGGGGGAGAGAAGGGGGGGCGGGGGGAGAGCGAGAGAGGGGGGGTGAGGAGAGAAAAAGCATTATCGTGGTTCCTGTCTAGATGTAGGTGACTGTGCATGTGTTCCTGTGTGTGTACCTGTCTGAACAGGCTGTTATATAGGACACAGGTGACAGAGTTCTCATGGCTGGTGACTCTCCTCCCCTCCTCTCTCTTGGCTTCCATGAGGAGGAGCAGACTGTTGAAGGAGAGGAGGAGGCGTGAGCGCTCCTCACTGAGGAACAGAAGAGTGTGACACTCCTCCTGTGTCTTGGGGAAGATGCCGGCGATACGCTGAATACACAGCTGACTAGCCACATCCCACAACCTCAGCACCTGAGAGAAGGAAGAGACGGTTGTCTTAACGTCTTCAACACGCATGTAGAAATGTCTCATCTTCATCATTTAGAGGAAGTCACATTTCATCTAACCTTTAAGTCTCTACTGAAGACTCATCTCTTCAGTGGGTCATATGATTGAGTGTAGTCTGGCCCAGGAGTGGGAGGGTGAACGGAAAGGCTCTGGAGCAACGAACCACCCTTGCTGTCTCTGCCTGGCCGGTTCCCCTCTTTCCACTGGGATTCTCTGCCTCTAACCCTATTACAGGAGCTGAGTCACTGGCTTTACTGGGGCTCTCTCATGCCGTCCCTGGAGGGGGTGCGTCACCTGAGTGGGTTGAGTCACTGATGTGGTCATCCTGTCTGGGTTGGCGCCCCCCCCCCCCCCCCCCTTAAGTTGTGCCGTGGCGGAGGTCTTTGTGGGCTATACTCAGCCTTGTCTCAGGATGGTATGTTGGTGGTTGAAGATATCCCTCTAGTGGTGTGGGGGCTGTGCTTTGGCAAAGTGGGTGGGGTTATATCCTTCCTGTTTGGCCCTGTCCGGGGGTGTCCTCGGAGTGGGCCACAGTGTCTCCTGACCCCTCCTGTCTCAGCCTCCAGTATTTATGCTGCAGTAGTTTATGTGTCGGGGGGCTAGGGTCAGTTTGTTATATCTGGAGTACTTCTCCTGTCCTATTCGGTGTCCTGTGTGAATCTAAGTGTGCGTTCTCTAATTCTCTCCTTCTCTCTTTCTCTCTCTCGGAGGACCTGAGCCCTAGGACCATGCCCCAGGACTACCTGACATGATGACTCCTTGCTGTCCCCAGTCCACCTGGCTGTGCTGCTGCTCCAGTTTCAACTGTTCTGCCTTATTATTATTCGACCATGCTGATCATTTATGAACATTTGAACATCTTGGCCATGTTCTGTTATAATCTCCACCCGGCACAGCCAGAAGAGGACTGGCCATCCCACATATGCTCTCTCTAATTCTCTCTTTCTTTCTCTCTCTCGGAGGACCTGAGCCCTAGGACCATGCCCCAGGAATACCTGACATGATGACTCCTTGCTGTCCCCAGTCCACCTGACTGTGCTGCTGCTCCAGTTTCAACTATTCTGCCTTATTATTATTCGACCATGCTGGTCATTTATGAACATTTGAACATCTTGACCATGTTTTGTTATAATCTCCAACCGGCACAGCCAGAAGAGGACTGGCCACCCCACATAGCCTGGTTCCTCTCTAGGTTTCTTCCTAGGTTTTGGCCTTTCTAGGGAGTTTTTCCTAGCCACCGTGCTTCTTCACCTGCATTGCTTGCTGTTTGGGGTTTTAGGCTGGGTTTCTGTACAGCACTTTGAGATATCAGCTGATGTACGAAGGGCTATATAAAATACATTTGATTGATTGATTGATTGATCTAATGCACGTCTTTGACACATAACAACGTCCCAATCCTACACACAGTCTCCACGTCTCTTCTCCTCCTCTCTCACCTTGTCCTTGGAGAAGCTGATCAGCTGTTTCTTGTCCACTATGAAGCGTACGGCTGTAACACTGCTCATGTGACCTCGGAGAACACCCACTGGTTTAGAGATCACATAGGGGTTCCACAGCAGCACCTTGTTGTCTATACCTGCGGTGGCTGCAACCAATCAGAGAGAAGGATGTTTAGTGCCTGCATTGGATACAACCAATGAGAAGTAAGGATAGATGTTGTAACTTGGTAGGACTTGTGAGTGCCTATCAAATTCATCCCAGAGTGATGGTCCAGGTCATTGGTTCCTTTCTCCGTGTGGAAGGCGGTGACTCTGAGGGGCTCGCCCTCTTTCTCCCTCCAGCCAATCACCATGCTACTCTGGGGGCTGGTGCTGCACGACAACAACGCCTCCAGAGAGCCCAGGAAACGCACTGCAGGTAACAGGAAGTACAGGTGTAAGATGAGGTGTTTTATGAGTAGAAACAGGTGAGTAAAGTGAAAAGGAGAGGGGTGAGGAGAGAGAGAGATAGAAAGAGGATGAAGGTGAGGAGAGAGGGAGAGGAGGAAGATAAACAGTGGATAACCAGCTAGATACAGTGCCTTGCGAAAGTATTCGGCCCCCTTGAACTTTGCGACCTTTTGCCACATTTCAGGCTTCAAACATAAAGATATAAAACTGTATTTTTTTGTGAAGAATCAACAACAAGTGGGACACAATCATGAAGTGGAACGACATTTATTGGATATTTCAAACTTTTTTAACAAATCAAAAACTGAAAAATTGGGCGTGCAAAGTTATTCAGCCCCCTTAAGTTAATACTTTGTAGCGCCACCTTTTGCTGTGATTACAGCTGTAAGTCGCTTGGGGTATGTCTCTATCAGTTTTGCACATCGAGAGACTGACATTTTTTCCCATTCCTCCTTGCAAAACAGCTCGAGCTCAGTGAGGTTGGATGGAGAGCATTTGTGAACAGCAGTTTTCAGTTCTTTCCACAGATTCTCGATTGGATTCAGGTCTGGACTTTGACTTGGCCATTCTAACACCTGGATATGTTTATTATTGAACCATTCCATTGTAGATTTTGCTTTATGTTTTGGATCATTGTCTTGTTGGAAGACAAATCTCCGTCCCAGTCTCAGGTCTTTTGCAGACCTTTTCATCAGGTTTTCTTCCAGAATGGTCCTGTATTTGGCTCCATCCATCTTCCCATTAATTTTAACCATCTTCCCTGTCCCTGCTGAAGAAAAGCAGGCCCAAACCATGATGCTGCCACCACCATGTTTGACAGTGGGGATGGTGTGTTCAGGGTGATGAGCTGTGTTGCTTTTACGCCAAACATAACATTTTGCATTGTTGCCAAAAAGTTCAATTTTGGTTTCATCTGACCAGAGCACCTTCTTCCACATGTTTGGTGTGTCTCCCAGGTGGCTTGTGGCAAACTTTAAACGACACTTTTTATGGATATCTTTAAGAAATGGCTTTCTTCTTGCCACTCTTCCATAAAGGCCAGATTTGTGCAATATACGACTGATTGTTGTCCTATGGACAGAGTCTCCCACCTCAGCTGTAGATCTCTGCAGTTCATCCAGAGTGATCATGGGCCTCTTGGCTGCATCTCTGATCAGTCTTCTCCTTGTATGAGCTGAAAGTTTAGAGGGACGGCCAGGTCTTGGTAGATTTGCAGTGGTCTGATACTCCTTCCATTTCAATATTATCGCTTGCACAGTGCTCCTTGGGATGTTTAAAGCTTGGGAAATCTTTTTGTATCCAAATCCGGCTTTAAACTTCTTCACAACAGTATCTCGGACCTGCCTGGTGTGTTCCTTGTTCTTCATGATGCTCTCTGCGCTTTTAACGGACCTCTGAGACTATCACAGTGCAGGTGCATTTATACGGAGACTTGATTACACACAGGTGGATTGTATTTATCATCATTAGTCATTTAGGTCAACATTGGAACATTCAGAGATCCTCACTGAACTTCTGGAGAGAGTTTGCTGCACTGAAAGTAAAGGGGCTGAATAATTTTGCACGCCCAATTTTTCAGTTTTTGATTTGTTAAAAAAGTTTGAAATATCCAATAAATGTCGTTCCACTTCATGATTGTGTCCCACTTGTTGTTGATTCTTCACAAAAAAATACAGTTTTATATCTTTATGTTTGAAGCCTGAAATGTGGCAAAAGTTCGCAAAGTTCAAGGGGGCCGAATACTTTCGCAAGGCACTGTATATTGACTAAGCTGCCCTACATACAGAGAGCTTTCAAATCATGTTTTTGTTACAGCTGACATACACACACAGAGTCGGTTTTACTGTCAGACCCAGTGTGTCATCTCAGGGACAGGATGGGCGACGAGTGTAAAATGAGCATCATCAAAAATAACACGAGTTCAGTTGGAGTGTGTTCTCTGACTGTGAGAAGTCATGCGGCATCCATCTATCCCTCTCTCATCTCTCCCTTCCTCTCTCTCGCCACCTCTCTCTCCCTCTTTTCCAAATGTCCTCTCTCTCTCTCTCTCTCTCTCTCTCTCTCTCTCTCTCTCTCTCTCTCTCTCTCTCTCTCTCTCTCTCTCTCTCTCTCTCTCTCTCTCTGTCTCTGTCTCTGTCTCTGTCTCTCTCTGTCTCTCTTGAGTCTCTTGTCTCTCTCTGTCTCTCGGCTCGTGGTTTGGGGGTATGATAAACCCTCATGTCTAATCATGAAACAGCCACTGTTTCTGAACTTCAGAAGAACACCACTTTGCACCCCAGAGATACACAGAGATATAAATATACACACACACACATAGACATGCATGCACAGGAACACACACACTCTGCCTGTAAAATGTCAATTAGCTAATCCTTTTTATGTTCCCCTGTCATCTCCTTTGTTCCCTTTTGTTATTTATTGTTTGTTGTTGTGGTGGTAACACTTTACTTGACACCCAGCATCATAACACTTTATACACGGTCATAACCATGTCATAGTATGTCATAACACAGTCACAACCATGTCATAGTATGTCATAACCATGTCATAACCATGTCATAGTATGTCATAACACTCTATACACGGTCATAACCAAACAAGCATTCCACTAATGACATCTGCTAAACATGCATATGTGACCAACAAAATTTGATCTGATTTCATAACACGGTCATAACGCGGTCATAACGCGGTCATAACGCGGTCATGACGTGGTCATAACGCGATCATAACGCGGTCATAACACATATATTCAGACCTGTTGCGTTATTTTATGGCTGGTTATGACACCTACATAAGAGTGTAAAACCTACCACACAAGGCCAAACATTCCATTACACCGTAGCCTACATGTGTCAACTGTATGTTTATGTTATATAACATTTTCTGAAATTGACCATATTCAATTATCATTGTAATTGTGCACACGTTGATGTCAGACATGCACCTACCCCAAAGCTCTGTTGCTGATGACTGGGATGAATGCAGGAGCAGATTTCAAGAGCAGGACAAGACACCCTCTTTGTGACTGATGACTGATATAAGGGCATGTACGTGATAGGACTATCTGGCTGATATGATTATGATGTCATAATGCTTCATCACAATGTCATAAAGTGTATTTTCTTAGTCCAAGTAAAGTGACACAGGATGGTCATAATGCTTCATAAAGTGTATTTTCTTAGTCCAAGTAAAGTGACACAGGATGGTCATAATGCGTCATAAAGTGTATTTCTTCAAGTTATTTCAAATATGATTTAAAAAAAAAACATGACTATAAAGAATTAATTAAAGCAACAACAAAGGATTTAAGTAACAAACGTTCAACCGAAAGGTAAACTTCTTGGCAGGGAAAAACTAATTTGAATAAATGTGGGTTTTGACACTCTGATGTAGGTGTCATAACCAGCCATAAAATAAAGCAATAGATGTCAGAACAGGTGTATATGGGTCATGACAGTTATGTCAGCTGTTATGACATGTTGATGTGCTAGGACATGGTTATGACATGTTATGATGTGTTATGACGTGGTTATGACGTGCTAGGACATGGTTATGACATGGTTATGACGTGGTTATGACGTGCTAGGACATGGTTATGACGTGGTTATGACGTGGTTATGACGTGCTAGGACATAGTTATGACGTGGTTATGACGTGGTTATGACGTGCTAGGACATGGTTATGACGTGACAAGTGGGTGACGACAAGTGTTACCGTTGTTGTTTATTCAAATTTTTGTTCTCGTTATCCCCCATGCGAGAATGGCCCCCTCAGCAGAGTTGTGTGTGTGTGTGTGTGTGTGTGTGTGTGTGTGTGTGTGTGTGTGTGTGTTTAAAGGGTAAGAGGCTATATCCTGAATCAGCTAATTGGTGATCTGTCTACTCAGTGTCTGTGTGTGTTTATTTATAATTGGTGACTCGGAGCATTGAGGGGGCCCGAGGACGAATGACCCATTGTGTTTCCATGACACTGCAGAACCCGTAACCGCGATGACAGGCTGAGTAAGCGCTGAGGACGGCTGTCAACCCAGGTGCTTAGGTGAGTGTGGGTCTCCGGGGACGGACAAACGTTCAGGGTGACACCGTGTGTGTGTGTGTTTGTGTGTGTGTGTGTGTGTGTGTGTGTGTGTGTGTGTGTGTGTGTGTTTGTGTGTGTGTGATGTCCGCATGTCATCCAGACAGAGGGATCAAAACAGGCTGGTATTATCCTCCCAGCTAGTTATTCAGACAGCGGTAGTGACATTCTGACTCTCAACTGAGAAGTGTTGAGGCATCACTTTACCTCCTGCAGTAAGCACTTTACCAACCTAGCTCATTTGCATATTAATTGATAGTGGTGTACTTCAAAGAGCCTGGGGTTATGCAAGTCAACAGAAAGCAGTCTGGGAAATGTCAACCAGCAACACCGACATGTTAATCAATGGGACCTGTCGGCTAATTAATCAGAGGTGTGCTTGGGGTGGTACGAAGAGATGTGTTGGTGTGGACATGTTGTTTGTAAGAGGGGATGTGTTGGTAAGGACATGTTGTTTGTAAGAGGGGATGTGTTGGTAAGGACATGTTGTTTGTAAGAGGGGATGTGTTGGTATGGACATGTTGTTTGTAAGAGGGGATGTGTTGGTGTGGACATGTTTTTTTGTAAGAGGGGATGTGTTGGTGTGGACATGTTGTTTGTAAGAAGGGGATGTGTTGGTGTGGACATGTTGTTTGTAAGAGGGGATGTGTTGGTGTGGACATGTTGTTTGTAAGAGGGGATGTGTTGGTGTGGACATGTTGTTTGTAAGAGGGGATGTGTTGGTGTGGACATGTTTTTTGTAAGAGGGGATGTGTTGGTATGGACATGTTGTTTGTAAGAGGGGATGTGTTGGTAAGGACATGTTTGTTTGTAAGAGGGGATGTGTTGGTA
>NC_048591.1:39595660-39598160 GCF_013265735.2 Oncorhynchus mykiss
GAGTGACAACAACACTGTCGAATAGGAGGCCGTACTCCTCCCTGGAGCCACGTCTCACTGCAGACCAAGCTTGTTCTATAAACTCTGCCCTGGTGAAGGACACGCCTGTTTCACTGTCACCCTACAACAGAGGTCATCACAGATCAACAGAAGGGGTGGGGGGCTGTAATGTCTACCGTGTCATTTCCGTACCCACTCACCAGAAAGAGGCTCTGCAGTTTCTCATAGTCCTCCATACTCAGCCTGCTCTCCAGTAGTCCCGCCTCCATCTTGGTCTCTGTGGTTTCCACTCAGACAGGGTAACAGCTAGCTGTCAATCATATAAAGGTTCCAGACAGGGGTGTGTGCGAGGAGGAAAGCACAGACAGCTATTGGAAGGGTTGCGTATTTGTGATTGCATAGATACAGTGTCAACTACCGTATAAATCACTCATATCTCTACGAGCTACTCGACAAAGCAATCTGCTCTAAGCCAATCATTACTCACTCTACAGTATAACAGTCTATATGTATCGCTCAGTGTTGTCATGGCAGCAGAATGATGAAGTTTGAGAGGTGGAGAAAGACAAGGGTTCAACCCCTGCGGAGCTTAAAGGTCCAACACAAACGTTTTTATCTCAATATCAAATCATTTCTGGGTAACAATTACGTACCTTATCGTGATAGTTTTCAATTCAAACTGTCAAAAATAAACAAAAATATCTTCCTAGCAAAGAGCTCTTGCAAAAATTGTGCAAGTATTGTCTGGGAATGGTCTGAAGGGGGGGGGGGGGGGGGGGGGGGGGGGGGGGGGGGGGACTAGCTGTTATTGGCAGAGAGGATTGGAACTCTCTTTCTTATTGGTCTATTAACTAATTTACCACCTGGTGATGTCACCAGGCAGGCCAAAACTCCATCCCACCAAAACAGGCTGACATTTCAGGATGTATTTTCAAACAGCTCTTACGACTAAAAGGGCGTTCTCATCATTTTTACAATTTCACAATATTATTCCAACCTCGTAGTGTGGAAATATAGAAAAATCATTTTTGATTACACTGGGCCTTTAAACCTGTGAATAAATGAAACCCACTGTGTCACTTCAGTAGTAGTGTGGTGATCATTCCAGCAATGTGGTCTACTTGAACCAGGGTCGTGGTCAATTCTGAATTTGGGAATTAACTCCCATTCAACTCATGAATTGAAATTCAAATTGAATTTGCCACATACCACAGGATGTAGAATTTGAATTTTGAGTAACAGGAAGTCAAATTTAATTCGGTGCAATTCAAATAAAGTCCACTCAGTCATAGAACACGAGAGTTTCATTGAATTTGACAGGTCACCCTTCCAGATACCAAAGAATATATCACTTTTCTCTGGAAACAACATTCATATTCTCTTTTAACCTTAGTTCTTAGAATAGCCAATAATATTTCAACCAACAATTTCATTTGTTTGGCTTCTTTTTAGAAGGCTTTAGGGTCAATTTGAGGGTAAAACTAATGCAATGTGGGCAATGTATTTTTGTTTTCTCCCATACTGAACAACTGATTAATGAAATATAACTATGTGAACATAAATAATATTCACATATATTTTAAGATTTTGTCCAGAAAACCCATTGTTTCAGAAATATTTTACTTGAATGTATATAATATATTTGATGTTTTATGTACAAAATGTATATTTGTATAGACAACAGCTAATATAGAATAGCAGTGACATTTACTGTAATTTCATTGAATTTCACTGAATTCAATTCTACACTGAACAAAAATATAAACACAACATGTGAAGTGTTGGTCCCATGTTTCATGAGCTGAAATAAAAGATCCCAGAAATGTTACGTTCGCACAAAAAGCTCATTTCTCTGAAATGTTGTGCACAAATCTGTTTATATGCCTATTAGTGAGAATTTCTCCTTTGCCAAGATAATGCATCCACCTGACAGGTGTGGCCTATCAAGAAGCTGATTAAACAGCTTCACAGGTGCAGCTTGTGCTGGGGACAAGGCCACTTTAAAATGCCAGAGATGTCTCAAGTTTTGAGGGAGAGAACAATTACCATGCTGACTGCAGCAATGTCCACCAGAGCTGTTGCCAGAGAACTGAATGTTCATTTCTCTACAATAAGCTGCCTTCAAAGTCATTTTAGAGACTTTGGCAGTACATCCAACTGGCCTGACAACCGCGCCAGCCCAGGACCTCCACATCCAGCCTCTTCACCTGTGGGATCGTCTGAGGTGAGATGGGTTCCTGAGGAGTATTTCTGTCTATATTAAAGCCCTATTGTGGAGAAAGACTCAGTCTGATTGGCTGGTCCAGGCCCACCCATGGCTGCCCAGTCATATCCATAGATTAGGGCCTAATTAATTGATTTCAATTGACTGATTTCCTTCTATGAACTGTAGTTCAGTAAAATCTTTGAAAATGTTGCATGTTGCGTTTATATATTGCGAAAGTATTCGGCCCCCTTGAACTTTGCGACCTTTTGCCACATTTCAGGCTTCAAACATAAA
>NC_048591.1:39603160-39619248 GCF_013265735.2 Oncorhynchus mykiss
AGGAAGGCCAAAAAAAATCATCAAGGACAACAACCACCCGAGCCACTGCCTGTTCACCCCGCTATCATCCAGAAGGCGAGGTCAGTACAGGTGCATCAAAGCTGGGACCGAGACTGAAAAACAGCTTCTATCTCAAGGCCATGAGACTGTTAAACAGCCACCACTAACATTGAGTGGCTGCTGCCAACACACCGACTCAACTCCAGCCACTTTAATATATTTAATAGATGGATTTAATAAAAAGGTTTTACTAGTCACTTTAAATAACGGCACTTTAATAAGGACCTACATATCTTACATTACTCATCTCATATGTATATACTGTATACTGTATTTTATACCATCTATTGCATCTTGACTATGTCGCAAGGCCATCGCTCATCCATATATTTATATGTACATATTCTTATTCATTCCTTTACATTGTGTGTATTAAGTAGTTGTTGTGAAATTGTTAGATATTGCTGCACGGTCGGAACTAGAAGCACAAGCATTTCACTACACTTGCATTAACATCTGCTAACCGTGTCTATGTGACCAATAAAATGTTGATATGATTTGACAAAACAGCCCATGTGAATTCACCACGAATACAACTTGTTCTCTCTTTCCACAGTGCAGAGCATTTCAAAATGGTCCTTGCTTGATGATGCCTAGAGAACCCTCTGGTTCTATCAATAACATGCTCCCAGTGGGGACACTGCTTGGGTGAAGGTCTCGTCTGCGTTGGCATTGGACACAATGCAGAACCTCCGATACGGGAACCAAAATGATGCATCTGTGGTAAATATTACAGGCCGAGGCGTAACTCGTTATTCAAGTAGCCTATCACAGACGGGCAGAGTTTTCCTCCGATTTGTATGGAAATACAAAGGAGTCAAACCTACCCGCCCAGTGGCTTTCCATGGCCCTCCCTACACATAAACACTCCTCGACGTGCTCTGTCCATGGTGCTGCCACAGCACAGCAGATACAGAATTCAGAACAACCTGGCACTCAATCATTTGAACTTGTAAACCCGTATGTATGGGTGATATATTGTAAAGGTCAGATGTAAACCAGTATGGGTGATATATTGTACGGGCCAGATATAAACACATATGTATGGGTGATATATTTTAAAGGTCAGCTGTAAACCAGTATGGGTGATATATTGTACGGGCCAGATGTAAACCTGTATGTATGGGTGATATTGTATGGGCAGATATAAACCTGTATGTATGGGTGATATATTGTAAAGGTCAGATATAAACCCGTATGTATGGGTGATATTGTACGGGTCAGATGTAAACCAGTATGGGTGATATATTGTACGGGCCAGATATAAACCCATATGTATGGGTGATATTGTACGGGTCAGATATAAACCAGTATGGGTGATATATTGTACGGGTCAGATGTAATACCGTATGGGTGATATATTGTACGGGTCAGATATAAACCAGTATGGGTGATATATTGTACGGGTCAGATGTAAACCAGTATGGGTGATATATTGTATGGGCCAGATATGAACCCGTATGTATGGGTGATATAATGTACGGGCCAGATATAAACCCGTATGTATGGGTGATATATTGTACGGGCCAGATATAAACCCATATGTATGGGTGATATTGTACGGGTCAGATATAAACCAGTATGGGTGATATAATGTACGGGCCAGATATAAACCCGTATGTATGGGTGATATATTGTACGGGCCAGATATAAACCCATATGTATGGGTGATATTGTACGGGTCAGATATAAACCAGTATGGGTGATATATTGTACGGGTCAGATGTAATACCCTATGGGTGATATATTGTACGGGTCAGATATAAACCAGTATGGGTGATATATTGTACGGGTCAGATGTAAACCAGTATGGGTGATATATTGTACGGGTCAGATGTAAACCAGTATGGGTGATATATTGTATGGGCCAGATATGAACCCGTATGTATGGGTGATATAATGTACGGGCCAGATATAAACCCGTATGTATGGGTGATATATTGTACGGGCCAGATATAAACCCGTATGTATGGGTGATATATTGTACGGGCCAGATATAAACCCGTATGTATGGGTGATATATTGTACGGGCCAGATATAAACCCGTATGTATGGGTGATATATTGTACGGGCCAGATATAAACCCGTATATGTATGGGTGATATATTGTACGGGCCATGGAAGAGAACAGCAGGGTAGAAACATAAGAGGTGATGAGGTTCTTACTTTCCATCTTTGAAGTAGGTTTTAAGTGTGTCGCTGAAGCTCTTGGAGTATTTCACAAACTCTTTCTTTTGGTGTTCCAGTGCCTGGGAAAAACAGACGCGTTTTACTCTCTTAGAAGATAATGGAGGGGAAAAAACACAAGAACGTCTCAAACTCTGACAGCCGAGGGAGAAAGAAACGAGAAAATATCTTAATCGGCCTGTGTGTCGTGTGTGTAGTGTTGTGTGTGTAGTGTGTGTTTCGTGTGTGTTGAGTAGTGTGTGTGTGTGTGTGTGTGTAGTGTAGTGTAGTGTGTGTAGGTAGTGTGTAGTGTGTGGAGTGTAGTGTTTGTGTGTAGGTAGTGTGTAGTGTGTGTAGGTAGTGTGTAGGTAGTGTGTAGTGTGTGGAGTGTGTGGAGTGTGTGTAGTTAGTGTGTAGTGTGTGGAGTGTAGTGTGTAGGTAGTGTGTAGTGTGCGTAGGTAGTGTGTAGTGTGTGGAGAGTAGTGTGTGTGTGTAGGTAGTGTGTAGTGTGTGTAGGTAGTGTGTAGGTAGTGTGTAGTGTGTGGAGTGTAGTGTGTGTGTGTAGGTAGTGTGTAGTGTGTGTAGGTAGTGTGTAGGTAGTGTGTAGTGTGTGTCGGTAGTGTGTAGTGTGTCGTGTGTGTAGGTAGTGTGTAGTGTGTGTAGGTAGGTAGTGTGTAGTGTGTGTCGTGTGTATAGGTAGTGTGTAGTGTGTGTAGGTAGTGTGTAGGTAGTGTGTAGCGTGTGTAGTGTGTAGCGTGTGTAGGTAGTGTGTGTAGGTAGTGTGTAGTGTGTGTAGGTAGTGTGTAGTGTGTGTGTAGTGTGTAGTGTGTGTAGGTTGTGTGTAGTGTGTGTAGTGTGTGTAGGTAGTGTGTAGTGTGTTTAGGTCGTGTGTAGTGTGTGTAGGTAGTGTGTAGTGTGTGTGTAGTGTGTGTGTGTAGTGTGTGTAGGTAGTGTGTAGTGTGTGTAGGTAGTGTGTAGTGTGTGTAGGTAGTGTGTAGTGTGTGTAGGTAGTGTGTGTAGTGTATAGTGTGTGTAGGTAGTGTGTAGTGTAGTGTGTGTAGGTAGTGTGTGTAGGTAGTGTGTGTAGGTAGTGTGTGGTGTGTGTAGGTAGTGTGTAGTGTGTGTAGGTAATGTGTAGTGTGTGTAGGTAGTGTGTGTAGGTAATGTGTAGTGTGTAGTGTGTGTAGGTAGTGTGTAGTGTGTGTAGGTAGTGTGTGTAGGTAGTGTGTGTAGTGTGTAGTGTGTGTGTGTAGGTAGTGTGTGTAGTGTGTAGGTAGTGTGTAGTGTGTGTAGGTAGTGTGTGTAGGTAGTGTGTGTTGGTAGTGTGTAGTGTGTAGGTAGTGTGTAGGTAGTGTGTGTAGGTAGTGTGTAGTGTGTGTAGGTAGTGTGTAGTGTGTGTAGGTAGTGTGTGTAGTGTGTGTAGGTAGTGTGTGTAGGTAGTGTGTAGTGTTTAGGTAGTGTGTGTAGTGTGTGTAGGTAGTGTGTGTGTAGGTAGTGTGTAGTGTGTGTAGGTAGTGTGTGTAGGTAGTGTGTAGTGTGTAGTGCTCTCACTCGTCGGTTCTGGTACTGGTATTTCCGGAAGACAGTGTTGACGGTGTCCAGCAGTTCCTTGATGGCGCTGGCGATATCTCTGTGGACAGAGCATAACAATTACTTTTGGTCCACCAGCCAAGCTTCAATGCCATACAACTCTCCTTCCGTGGCCTCCAATTGCTCTTAAATACAAGTAAAACTAAGTGCATGCTCTTCAACCAATCTCTACCTGCACCTACCCGCCTGTCCAACATTACTACTCTGGACGGCTCTGACTTAGAATACGTGGACAACTACAAATACCTAGGTGTCTGGTTAGACTGTAAACTCTCCTTCCAGACCCACATCAAACATCTCCAATCCAAAGTTAAATCTAGAATTGGCTTCCTATTTCGCAAAAAAGCATCCTTCACTCATGCTGCCAAACATACCCTTGTAAAAATGACCATCCTACCGATCCTCGACTTCGGCGATGGCATTTACAAAATAGCCTCCAATACCCTACTCAACAAATTGGATGCAGTCTATCACAGTGCAATCCGTTTTGTCACCAAAGCCCCATATACTACCCACCATTGCGACCTGTACGCTCTCGTTGGCTGGCCCTCGCTTCATACTCGTCGCCAAACCCACTGGCTCCATGTCATCTACAAGACCCTGCTAGGTAAAGTCCCCCCTTATCTCAGCTCGCTGGTCACCATAGCATCACCCACCTGTAGCACACGCTCCAGCAGGTATATCTCTCTAGTCACCCCCAAAACCAATTCTTTCTTTGGCCGCCTATCCTCTGCTGCCAATGACTGGAACGAACTACAAAAATCTCTGAAACTGGAAACACTTATCTCCCTCACTAGCTTTAAGCACCAACTGTCAGAGCAGCTCACAGATTACTGCACCTGTACATAGCCCACCTATAATTTAGCCCAAACAACTACCTCTTTCCCTACTGTATTTAATTTATTTATTTATTTTGCTCCTTCCACTGCAAATCTACCATTCCAGTGTTTTACTTGCTATATTGTATTTACCTTGCCACCATGGCCTTTTTTGCCTTTACCTCCCTTATCTCACCTCATTTGCTCACATTGTATATAGACTTGTTTACACTGTATTATTGACTGTATGTTTGTTTATTCCATGTGTAACTCTGTGTCGTTGTACGTGTCGAACTGCTTTGCTTTATCTTGGCCAGGTCGCAATTGTAAATGAGAACTTGTTCTCAACTTGCCTACCCGGTTAAATAAAGGTGAAATAAAAATAAAATGTGTCAGGTAGATTTTAAAATACAATCCATGTATTACTAGTAAGAAGTAATGTAGTATATTATTGCATTACATTTTTTGTGACTTGAGTCTTTAAACCAAGATCTCACGAGACAAACATTTTCACCTGCCCCTTTAAGGGCCAGAGGTTACCGTAGTAACTCAAGTCACGTTTGTCCCTGTGAGACTGACTAGTAGACGCTTTGTCTTCTCTTCTCTAGCAGTTGAAAGTCAAAACATAGAAAAACAACCTAGCTTGTGAACAAAACAATGTAAATAATCAAGAAACACAAGGACAAAGTTTCACTTCAGTTTCAAGTAAATTAGACCAACTTCTATGGCTGAATCTTTCACTCAGTTCTTCACATGCAGACAGCCCCCAGCCAGGCAGAGTTTCAGCACCAGGTGGAATAGGCTATATAGGATTCTTAGTTCTTTAGTCCACCATGGCTGGTGAAATGAACATCTACCCGCATTTGGCAGGTGTTCATTTTAGGCCCCGTCTGTGGACAATGACTACAACAGCAGACAGAAATCTAGAACCATCTCACCTCTCACTCCTTAGTCCAACAGCAGTCAGACATCTAGAACCATCTCACCTCTCAGTCCTTAGTCCAACAGCAGTCAGACATCTTGAACCATCTCACCTCTCAGTCCTTAGTCCAACAGCAGTCAGACATCTTGAACCATCTCACCTCTCACTCCTTAGTCCAACAGCAGTCAGACATCTTGAACCATCTCACCTCTCAGTCCTTAGTCCAACAGCAGTCAGACATCTTGAACCATCTCACCTCTCAGTCCTTAGTCTAACAGCAGTCAGACATCTTGAACCATCTCACCTCAGTCCTTAGTCCAACAGCAGTCAGACATCTTGAACCATCTCACCTCTCACTCCTTAGTCCAACAGCAGACAGACATCTAGAACCATCTCACCTCTCACTCCTTAGTCCAACAGCAGTCAGACATCTAGAACCATCTCACCTCTCAGTCCTTAGTCCAACAGCAGTCAGACATCTTGAACCATCTCACCTCTCACTCCTTAGTCCAACAGCAGACAGACATCTAGAACCATCTCACCTCTCACTCCTTAGTCCAACAGCAGACAGACATCTAGAACCATCTCACCTCTCAGTCCTTAGTCCAACAGCAGTCAGACATCTTGAACCATCTCACCTCTCAGTCCTTAGTCCAACAGCAGTCAGACATCTTGAACCATCTCACCTCTCAGTCCAACAGCAGTCAGACATCTTGAACCATCTCACCTCTCACTCCTTAGTCCAACAGCAGACAGACATCTAGAACCATCTCACCTCTCACTCCTTAGTCCAACAGCAGTCAGACATCTTGAACCATCTCACCTCTCAGTCCTTAGTCCAACAGCAGTCAGACATCTTGAACCATCTCACCTCTCAGTCCTTAGTCCAACAGCAGTCAGACATCTTGAACCATCTCACCTCTCAGTCCTTAGTCCAACAGCAGTCAGACATCTAGAACCATCTCACCTCTCAGTCCTTAGTCCAACAGCAGTCAGACATCTTGAACCATCTCACCTCTCAGTCCTTAGTCCAACAGCAGACAGACATCTAGAACCATCTCACCTCTCAGTCCTTAGTCCAACAGCAGTCAGACATCTTGAACCATCTCACCTCTCAGTCCTTAGTCCAACAGCAGTCAGACATCTAGAACCATCTCACCTCTCAGTCCTTAGTCCAACAGCAGTCAGACATCTTGAACCATCTCACCTCTCAGTCCTTAGTCCAACAGCAGTCAGACATCTTGAACCATCTCACCTCTCAGTCCTTAGTCCAACAGCAGTCAGACATCTTGAACCATCTCACCTCTCTTACTCCTTCACCTTCCCTCCATCCTTACCTCCTTTCTAGAACCTCTTACTCTCAGACACACTCTGCACTTTTAAATACAGCTGAATTCTACTATGTTCCAAATAAAATAAAAAATAATATTCCACTGACAAAGTTACTTAGAGTAACTCAACAAACAAATTCAATTTGAGAACTGGCAAATTGAGCCAAGACAGAAACAAGCCCTGAAAAGTCTGGGGGAGAAGAATTGCGTGTGTGTACTACTTGAGACTTAGTATTACAATGGAAAGAAAATGGGAACAAGAGAATGAGTGTGTTTTTGGAGAACTGTGTGCTTGTGAAGTGTTAATCACATCACTGAAGGTGTGCTGGGAGGTCTGCGAGCGAGTGTGTACTGACTTGATGGTCTGTAAGAAGCGTACTCTGTCGTTGATCTCGTCTGGGATCTTGCTGAGGATGTGTTTGAGTGCCCGAGCCTTGTCATTCAAGTCCTGGAACTCCTGCTCCGGCCTGTCAATCATGAACTCTATACACACACACACACACACACACACACACACACACACACACACACACAGGAAGAGAGCCACAGCCTTAGTCACCATGGAGACAGTCATGTCAACAAAAAGAAGTGGTGGAATGTAGAGAGCATTCCAGGCCCTGACAGAACAGCCCCACCCAGAGAGCAGTCTGTGTGTGCGCCTGAACACACACACACACACACACACACCTTTCAGTGTGAGAGGAAAGTTAGAAAAAGGTGCCACTGCAGTGTAACCTTGCTGACAGCAGGAGGTACAGCTCCTTCAGAAAGTTTTACTAGTTAAAAACTGATATCTTGAGTCACCCCTTTCTTGTGGAAAGTCTAAATAAGTTCAGGAGTAAATATTTGCTTAACAAAGTTACATAATTTCAAACAAAAAAATGTATCAAAGACCAGGGAGGTTTTCCAATGCCTCGCAAAGGGCACCTATTGGTAGATCAAAAATAAAAAAAATACATTGACTATCCCTTTCAGCATGGTGACTGACGTTACTAATTACACTTCGAAGGGTGTATCAATACACCCAGTCACTACCAAAGACACAGGTGTCCTTCCTAACTCAGTTGCCGGAGAGGAAGGAAACCGCTCAGGGATTTCACCATGAGGCCAATGGTGGCTTTAAAACAGTTACAGTTTAATGGCTGTGATCAACATTGTAGTTACTCCACAATACTAACCTATTTGAAAGAGGGAAAATAAGGAAGACTGTACAGAATAAAAATATTCCAAAACATGCATCCTGTTCGCAATAAGGCACTAAAGTAAAACTGCAAAAATGGGGCAAAGAAATTAACTTTACGTCCTGAATACAAAGTGTTATGTTCAGGGAAAATCCAGCACAACATCAACGAGAACCACTTTACATATTTTCATGGTGGTGGCTGCATCATGTTATGGGTACGCTTGTCATCGGCAAGAACTAGGGAGTTTTTTGTGATAAAAAGAAACAGAAGAGGCCGAGTTACAGTTTTGACTTAAAATTGGCTTGAAAATCAAATGGCAAAACTTGAAAATGGCTGTCTAGCAATGATCAACAACCAACTTGACAAGAGCTTGAATAATTTTTTTAAAGAATAATGTGCAAATATTGTACAATCCAGGTGTGCAAAACTCTTAAGACTTACCCAGAAAGACTCACAGCTGTAATCTCTCTTAGAGACTTACCCAGAAAGACTCACAGCTGTAATCTCTCTTAGAGACTTACCCAGAAAGACTCACAGCTGTAATCGCTGCAAAAGGTTATTCGAACATGATTCGACTCAGGGGTGGTAATATTAATATTTCTGTATTTCATTTTTAATACATTTGCAAAATGTTTACATTTTATTTCAAGGCTTTTACTTTGTCGTTATGGGGTATTGTGTGTAGATGGGTGAGATCTATTTAATACATTTTGAGTTCAGGCTGTAAAAACAAAATGTGGAATAAGTCAAGGGGTATGAATACTTTCTAAAGGCACTGTTTATTTAGTATTCAAACAGAAGCAAAGGCCCTCACATCACGGTGTGACTGTGTGTCCGTGTGTAACTATAGCTGAGCTTCTCATTCTGTGCACATGAATTCATTACTACCATCAATCAGGCCATGCAGGAGAGAAAATTCAAGCCTGGAGGGAAGAAATGTCTCACAGGAAGGAGAGGTTGTTTTATTAGTGGAGAAACAGCCCCATCCTGAGGTGAGAGACGGTACTGTACACAGATGCACAATACCTATCATCATCTAGGACTAGGTTATTCACTGCAGAACAGAGAGACACACAATCAGAAACTGACACACACCTTCCACATCGTCTGCAGCCATTCGCAGTAGTGACTCAGTGAAGTTGACCTCCACTTTCTTCTTCTCCAGGATCTTCATGATGATGTCCTGGGTCAGCCCTGGGTTCTCCTTCTCAGCCTGACAATCAATCACAGAACACACATCAGGCTCTGCTAATCAACCACAGAACACACATCAGTCTATGACAACAATGTTTGCCCTGGCATCTTGTCATTAGGGATTAAAAAAAGAAAAACAACAATTTTAAAGTAAATTTCATTTTTATTTTGGCAACTGTTAGATCCAAAAGATTATCTTTAAAAAAAATATAGCTTCATTATCTATTCGACATACTTTATACGTGTTTGTTTGTTTATATATTTTTGGAGTGGCGGCAACGATTTAGCAGCAGCGCTAAATGAATAGGGGAAACACTGGGCAATCAGCCACAGAACATATGCAGACACACACCAGGCATTACTAATCAACCACAGAACATATGCAGACACACACCAGGCATTACTAATCAACCACAAAAACACACACATTTACGATAATAGAACACAGACCCATGATCGGAGTTAGACACTGTCAGACAATCAGATTTGAATCAAACTGGAACAGTGGTACCACTCATAGGGGTATTTTACGAAGCTAGTTAGATCTACTCTGAGTTTTCTAAGCTAGACAGTTTCAGTTAGGTTCACATTCCAGCTCAGGCTTCCTCTATGATAGGAAGGCGGCTATGGATCCTGCACCTGCTGCTAATTCAAGACAGCTCTCCAGCAGGCTATTGTGGGAATGGGCTATGAGAAGAGCAATCTTTCTTCGTGTCGACGGTTATCTTGAACTCAGAATATTGAACTCAGAATTGACCAAAGTCAGCTCCTCTATCCCGTCTCAAATGCCCTGTCCCCCTCCGCGTATAAACGCTGCCCTGTCCCCCTCCGCGTATAAACGCTGCCCTGTCCCCCTCCGCGTATAAACGCTGCCCTGTCCCCCTCCGCGTATAAACGCTGCCCTGTCCCCCTCCGCGTATAAACGCTGCCCTGCCCCCCCCCCGCGTATAAACGCTGCCCTGCCCCCCCCCCCGCGTATAAACGCTGCCCTGTCCCCCCCCCGCGTATAAACGCTGCCCTGCCCCCCCCCCGCGTATAAACGCTGCCCTGTCCCCCTCCGCGTATAAACGCTGCCCTGTCCCCCTCCGCGTATAAACGCTGCCCTGTCCCCCCCCCGCGTATAAACGCTGCCCTGACCCCCCCCGTGTATAAACGCTGCCCTGACCCCCCTCCGCGTATAAACGCTGCCCTGTCCCCCTCCGCGTATAAACGCTGCCCTGTCCCCCTCCGTGTATAAACGCTGCCCTGTCCCCCCCCCCCCGTGTATAAACGCTGCCCTGACCCCCCTCCGCGTATAAACGCTGCCCTGTCCCCCTCCGCGTATAAACGCCGCCCTGTCCCCCTCCGCGTATAAACGCTGCCCTGACCCCCCCGCGTATAAATGCTGCCCTGACCCCCCTCCGCGTATAAACGCTGCCCTGACCCCCCTCCGCGTATAAACGCTGCCCTGTCCCCCTCCGCGTATAAACGCTGCCCTGTCCCCCTCCGTGTATAAACGCTGCCCTGTCCCCCCCCCCCTGTATAAACGCTGCCCTGACCCCCCTCCGCGTATAAACGCTGCCCTGTCCCCCTCCGCGTATAAACGCTGCCCTGACCCCCCTCCGCGTATAAACGCTGCCCTGTCCCCCTCCGCGTATAAACACTGCCCTGTCCCCCTCCGTGTATAAACGCTGCCCTGTCCCCCCCCCCGTGTATAAACGCTGCCCTGACCCCCCTCCGCGTATAAACGCTGCCCTGTCCCCCTCCGTGTATAAACGCTGCCCTGACCCCCCTCCGCGTATAAACGCTGCCCTGACCCCCCTCCGCGTATAAACGCTGCCCTGACCCCCCTCCGCGTATAAACGCTGCCCTGTCCCCCTCCGCGTATAAACGCTGCCCCGTCCCCCCTCCGCGTATAAACGCTGCCCTGTCCCCCCCCCGCGTATAAACGCTGCCCTGTCCCCCCCCCGCGTATAAACGCTGCCCTGTCCCCCCCCCCCCGTGTATAAACGCTGCCCTGTCCCCCCCCCGCGTATAAACGCTGCCCTGTCCCCCCCCGCGTATAAACGCTGCCTTGTCCTCCCCCCCCCCGTGTATAAACGCTGCCTTGTCCTCCCCCCCCCGTGTATAAACGCTGCCTTGTTCCCCCCCCCCCCCCCCCCCCGTGTATAAACGCTGCCCTGTCCCCCCCCCGCGTATAAACGCTGCCCTGTCCCCCTCCGCGTATAAACGCTGCCCTGTCCCCCACCGCGTATAAACGCTGCCCTGTCCCCCACCGCGTATAAACGCTGCCCTGTCCCCCTCCGCGTATAAACGCTGCCCTGTCCCCCCCCCGCGTATAAACGCTGCCCTGTCCCCCTCCGCGTATAAACGCTGCCCTGTCCCCCTCCGCGTATAAACGCTGCCCTGTCCCCCCCCCCCCCCCGTGTATAAACGCTGCCCTGACCCCCCCCCCCCCGTGTATAAACGCTGCCCTGACCCCCCCCCCCGTGTATAAACGCTGCCCTGTCCCCCTCCGTGTATAAACGCTGCCCTGTCCCCCTCCGCGTATAAACGCTGCCCTGTCCCCCCCCCCCCCCCCCCCCCGTGTATAAACGCTGCCCTGTCCCCCCCCCCCGTGTATAAACGCTGCCCTGTCCCCCTCCGTGTATAAACGCTGCCCTGTCCCCCTCCGTGTATAAACGCTGCCCTGTCCCCCTCCGCGTATAAACGCTGCCCTGTCCCCCTCCGTGTATAAACGCTGCCCTGTCCCTCCATCTCCTTACCTTTATAAACGCAGCCCTCAGGGTCTGTGCTGCCGACAGGTTCACTCTCTCCAACTGTAAACACATTATCACTGCATCAAAACACTTCTTACAGATACCATCTTCTAATTAACATAGAATACACACATCTCACAAACAGATACCATCTTCTAATTAACATAGAATACACACATCTCACAAACAGATACCATCTTCTAATTAACATAGAATACACACATCTCACAAACAGATACCATCTTCTAATTAACATAGAATACACACATCTCACAAACAGATACCATCTTCTAATTAACATAGAATACACACATCTCACAAACAGATACCATCTTCTAATTAACATAGAATACACACATCTCACAAACAGATACCATCTTCTAATTAACATAGCATATACACATCTCACAAACAGATACCATGTTCTAATTAACATAGCATATACACATCTCACAAACAGATACCATGTTCTAATTAACATAGAATACACACATCTCACAAACAGATACCATGTTCTAATTGACATAGCATATACACATCTCACAAACAGATACCATCTTCTAATTAACATAGAATACACACATCTCACAAACAGATACCATCTTCTAATTAACATAGAATACACACATCTCACAAACAGATACCATGTTCTAATTGACATAGCATATACACATCTCAAACAGATACCATCTTCTAATTAACATAGAATATACACATCTCACAAACAGATACCATCTTCTAATTAACATAGAATACACACATCTCACAAACAGATACCATGTTCTAATTGACATAGCATATACACATCTCAAACAGATACCATGTTCTAATTGACATAGCATATACACATCTCAAACAGATACCATGTTCTAATTGACATAGCATATACACATCTCAAACAGATACCATCTTCTAATTAACATAGAATACACACATCTCACAAACAGATACCATCTTCTAATTAACATAGCATATACACATCTCACAAACAAGGAAAGCACACACCTATACTAATTACCACAACATGAAAACACATCAAACTGCATAGTTAGTAGCTACATACATGGAAAAACCATCCCATTAGCTAACACGGCAGACAACAACAAAAACTACAGTACACTGGTACACAAACAACATTGAACAAAACAAGCCTGTGTGTTATTGGTTTTACTCTCCTTGTGGGTACTAGGAGTCCTTACAAGGAGAGTAAAACCAGGACATTTTGATAAGTGGGGACATTTTGTCTGTCCCCACAGGGAAAATTGGTATTTTCTGGTTAGGTTTAGGAGTTTGGGTTTACGATTAGGGAAAATAGGATTTTGAATTGGAATAAATTGTTTGGTCCCGGAAGGATAGTTGTGTGTGTGTGTGTGTGTGTGACTAATACCTGGACTAGCTGAGTCAGTGAAACAGCAACCTCCCCACATCAAAGTGGCCACAGGGAACTCCTTTGCATCATCAGAGAGACACTGGTGCTATACACAGTAATTATCACACTCCTCCATCCCTCGCTCTTCCCTACCACCCATCACCCCTTTAAACCCTAACTCCTGCTGCTCTCTCTGTGATCTGTGACTACCCCTCTTCTTCCTCTGTCTCCATTCCCTCTGTTTTTATCTTCCTGACAAATGACACCTATACGACCCTTGAAAATCTGATTCATTTTTTTGTTGCCAGATTCTGTTTTTTCCCCCAAATTCCATTTTTCTCCTCTTTGTTTTTCTCTATTTCTGTCCCCTCTGTTTGTTCAGGTTCTCACTCTCAAAAGCAGACTGTTAGAATAGAAAAACAACACAACTGGAAGTTCTACGTCCACAACAAAACAGTGGTCATTACATTAGCATCATCAATAACGGCAACACAAAGTGACAGACAAACGGGCTCACACAGAAAGGGGCGTTCCTGTGCAGTTTCCTCTTCAGCAAGATGAAGGAAAGTATGAATCCCTAACGTATTTTCTTCATGTCGTATGACAATCTTGGCCAAAATAATGAATTTTCAAATAAATTCAATACATTTATAGTTCATCAATAGATTTTTGAATATTGCTGAATTCTGTTTTTATGTCTGTATTCCGTGATTCTGTCCGCGTTCTCCACAACACCGATTTTATAGAGACCCATTTACCCTGACCCTATTTCTCCAATCCAACCACACTCTCTCCCCCGTAACTAAGGGTAGTTACATGTGTGGTATAACCTTAAGACACCATAGCACGCACACGCCCCATTCAACACTACATCCTGTCTTTACCAAATCCTTTCCTCCTTACCTCGTGGAAGACGGGGTACATCACAGTGTAGAGTGTCATGGAAACCATCGAGGTCGTCTCTGCTTCATTCTTCATCTCTTCCATTGTCATCCTCGTCCAGAGGCCAACGTTTCTGTACGTGTGTCTGTATATGTGTATGGAGTGAAGGCTGCTTCCAAGGCAGGGCTCACCTCATTCACTGATTACAACACTCAGAGAAGAGGAAGCTGGGGGGGGGGGGGGGGGTGGGCAGGACCTGAGGAGAGAAGACGGGGGAAGAAAGGGTAGAATGGGAGGTAAGGGACAGAAAAGACAATCCAACATTACATAGCCTACTTCATCACCATAATACCTCATTTAAGGTATTTTCATTGCTTGAGGTCTAAATGTAGGCCTTGTTCTGTCCTAGTAATGTCTACGTCAACAAACACGGTCTAGCCTTGGAGGGCGGTGACATTATATAACCAGGTAAACATTCCATCTGGCTCCGGTTCAAAGTCAAACATGTGGTGCAGGGCGGTGGGTGTGGAGAGACCGACACAGACCCTAAGCTCTACAAGACACCTGGCCCTGCCTGTGTACACCTGTGCATCTGAGCAAGCATGATAAGGTTCTCTATCCTCCTACTGACTGACACTTTCAGCAGCATTATCTACTGTATGACGTCACCCGGGGCCATTACCAGACAGCTCTTCACTGTGTGTAACTGGATGCATTTAGAGGCCAGGAGGGAGTGTCAATGCTGCCCTTGTTCTGCAGATACTGACTGACTGAGTGACGGTTTCTTTCCCTCTGTCACTGCGATTCCATGACTCAGCCCCAGCTGACGAAAGGTGACCGTTTTATTTCTGGCCAGGCAGTGTCTTCAGAGGGTGTTAATAAAACCATAGCTAGTGGCTGCTCTGAGCACTGCTCCCAGGTCAGCTGCACCGCTATTTATTCCTTTCAGACCCCACGTGTCAAACTCATTCCACGGAGGGCCGAGGGGCTGCAGATTTCCCCTCCTCCCTTGTACTTGATTGATGAAATAAAGTCAGTAACTAGTAAATAACTCCCCTCACCTGGTTGCCTAGGAGTTATTGAAAGGAAAACCCACAGATACCATGACACCTACAGCAGCCGATGTCACAGGAAGGACAAAAAGATAATCAAGGACAACAACCACCCGAGCCACTGCCTGTTCACCCCGCTATCATCCAGAAGGCGAGGTCAGTACAGGTGCATCAAAGCTTGGACCGAGAGACTGAGAAACAGCTTCTATCTCAAGGCCATCAGACTGTTAAAGAGCCATCAGTAACAGAGAGGCTGCTGCCAACATACAGACTTGAAATCATTGGCCACTTTAATAAATGGAACTCTAGTCACTTTAATAATGTTTACGCATCTTACATTACTCATCTCATATGTATATACTGTATTTTATGCCATCTGTTGCATCTTGCCTATGCAGCTCTGTCATTGCTCATCCATATGTGTATATATTCTCTTTCCATTCCTTTACTTAAGACTGTCGGAACTAGAAGCACAAGCATTTCACTACACCTGCATTAACATCTGCTAACCATGTGTATGTGACCAATAACATTTGATTTGATTTGGTTTTTACTAGACTCTCCATGGAATGAGTTTGACACCCCTGCCTTAGGCCATGTCCCAATAATCTCACAACAAGCTTCCATTTCTTGACTAATTTCCTTCATGGTCACTGATTTGAAAGGACTTGATAACAGCCTTAAGGAACCATAGTGAGACTAGACACATTCCCACCAATCAGTGAAGAGTGAGTGTGTGTGTGTGTGTGTGTGTGTGGGGGGGGGGGGGGGGGGGGGGGGGG
>NC_048591.1:39631189-39803689 GCF_013265735.2 Oncorhynchus mykiss
TGATTCATCACTCCAGATAACGTGTTTCCACTGCTCCAGAGTCCAATGGCGGCGAGCTTTACACTACTCCAGCCGACACTTGGCATTATGCATGATGATGTTAGGCTTGTGTGCGGCTGCTCGGCCATGGAAACCTATTTCACGAAGCTCCCGACGAACAGTTATTGTGCTGACGTTTCTTCCAGAGGCAGTTTGGAACTCAGTAGTGAGTGTTGCAACCGAGGACAGATGATTTTTACGTACTTCAGCACTCCACGGTCCCGTTCTGTGAGCATGTGTGGCCTACCACTTCAAGGATGAGCCGTTGTTGCTCCTAGACGTTTCCACTTCACAATAACAGCACTTACAGTTGACCGGGGCAGATATTGGACGAACTGACTTGATGGAAAGGTGGCATCCTATGACGGTACCACATTGAAAGTCACTGAGCTCTTCAGTAAGGTCATTCTACTGCCAATGTTTGTCTATGGAGATTGCATGGCTGTGTGCTCGATTTTATACACCTGTCAGCAACAGGTTTGGCTGAAATAGCCGAATCCACTAATTTGAAAAGGTGTCCACATACTCTTGTATATATATAGTGTACATACCTAAGGTCAAAGTCAAGTGGGTACAACTGCAGTTGCCTGTAAAACATGTTTACATACGAAAAGTTATACGGCACAGCAATTCCAATTGCACAATATGACAAACAAAAGTACTGAATGATATCAATCTGTTTGTCTTTGTATTAAAGCTATCTATCCATTTTTTTTTTTATTGTACACACAAATACATCTCATTTGAAGTAAAAAACATGTTTTTGTAGGATATGGGTGTTTTATGTCCGTGTTTTACAGTTTGAGTGTAGCTCATATCAAGCAGCTAATACTGAAAATATGCGTAAGTAAATAACTACTATGCCATTAATCTAGATATGCACCGTATGTGTGTGAAAAGGAATCAAGTTGCATTTGCTGACACATCGTAGACATCAACTAGGCATATCTCCTAGCAACAGTGGAAGACGGAGACGACTGCTGACAAAGTGTCTCAACCTGGATCCCTTAAAGACACGAAATAGGTATTCGACCGACAGCTAGACGCTCTAGTAAAGCACCAGTTCACCTGGATCCACCAAGTAGAGAACTATCATGACACGAGTCAAGACCCAGATGCAGACACAGGAGGCAGAGGGTTGGAGTTTAAGATGTTTAATCAATTCAAAGGGACTAGGCAAGAGAATGGTCGTGGACAGGCAAATGGTCAAAACCAGTTCAGAGTTCAGGAGGTACCAAAGGGCAGGTAGGTTCGAGGTCAGGGCAGGCAGAATGGTCAGGCAGGCAGAATGGTCAGGCAGGCGGGCATGGAGTCCAGAAAACAAGCAAGGGTCAGAACCGGGAGAACTAGCAAAAGGAGAAAAGGAAACCGGGAAAAACGCTGGTAGGCTTGGACATACAAGATGACCTGGCACAGAGAGACAGGAAACACAGAGATAAATACACTGGTACAGAGAGACAGGAAACACAGGAATAAATACACTGGTACAGAGAGACAGGGAACACAGAGATAAATACACTGGTACAGAGAGACAGGAAACACAGGGATAAATACACTGGCACAGAGAGACAGGAAACACAGGGATAAATACACTGGCCCAGAGAGACAGGAAACACAGGGATAAATACACTGGTACTGAGAGACAGGAAACACAGGGATAAATACACTGGTACAGAGAGACAGGAAACACAGAGATAAATACACTGGTACAGAGAGACAGGAAACACAGAGATAAATACACTGGTACAGAGAGACAGGAAACACAGGGATAAATACACTGGTACAGAGAGACAGGAAACACAGGGATAAATACACTGGTACAGAGAGACAGGAAACACAGGGATAAATACACTGGTACAGAGAGACAGGAAACACAGGGATAAATACACTGGTACAGAGAGACAGGAAACAAAGAGATAAATACACTGGTGCAGAGAGACAGGAAACACAGGGATAAATACACTGGTACAGAGAGACGGGAAACACAGGGATAAATACACTGGCCCAGAGAGACAGGAAATAGAGGGATAAATACACTGGTACAGAGAGACAGGAAACACAGGGATAAATACACTGGTACAGAGAAACAGGAAACACAGGGATAAATACACTGGTACAGAGAGACGGGAAACACAGGGATAAATACACTGGTACAGAGAGACAGGAAACACAGGGATAAATACACTGGTACAGAGAGACAGGAAACACAGGGATAAATACACTGGTACAGAGAGACGGGAAACACAGGGATAAATACACTGGTACAGAGAGACAGGAAACACAGGGATAAATACACTGGTACAGAGAAACAGGAAACACAGGGATAAATACACTGGTACAGAGAGACAGGAAACACAGGGATAAATACACTGGTACAGAGAGACAGGAAACACAGGGATAAATACACTGGGGAAAACAAGCGACACCTGGAGGGGGTGGAGACAATGAGGACAGGTGAAACAGATCAGAGTGTGACAGAACTGTAGATATCTGAAGGAAAGTCTCACAGAGGAAGAGGTGGTCATTCACATAGATTTCTCTGAGAACTTTGCAGAAATACAGTCGTTTCACTTTGGGGGGAGTAGACAGCAGGCTACGATCCATACAAGTGTTGTGTGGGAAGCCAGAGGGAAGCCAGTCCTACGCCACCATATCTGACTCCCTTAGACATGACGAGAGAGCAGTATGGGCTCACCTGGAGCAGTATGGGCTCACTCATCACGACAGCTGTCAGCAATGATGAGTGATGATCTGGTTACCCAATACAGAAACAAGAAGAACATGTACTGTACCACATGTATATGATCCAAACAAATCACCTGGAACTTTTCTAAAAAGGCCCACGGGAAGTGGGCACCAGATGGCATAGGGCAGGGCTGTGAAATGTTGTGCGGACAAACACGTTTGAGGATTGTCAGAGCTCTTCAAACTACTTGATAATAGTGGATCGAGCATCAAGTTCTTTTGGATTGCAGAGATCACTAAGTACGACGAAGCGGTGCCCAACAACCTCGCTGGTGTCAAGGGAACCATGAAATTGCACCACGCCTCCACAGTGACAGGGAAAATAAACCACTTTGAAGTATCTTCCTTCTGTAGCAGACCAATCATCTGCAACACCTCTTTTAGTCGTGTGGAAGTGAACTTCAATGAAGAACACAACCAGGAGAACACCATCACTGAGGTACAACAAGACAAAGCAGAGGCTGTGGCCAACGCCAACGCCTTGACTGAAAGTCCGTAGCAGATTTGTCATTGTCAGCTACGAAGACCACTCCTTTTTTTAGGTCAGATGCTGAAGGTTATTTGGGGGAGGATGCAGAAGCATGGAGTGATAAATGTTTTTTTTTTTTGTCTGGCCATCTGTGCCAGACTTTACCTTCTGTTATGAAGGAGAATGTGAAGGCAATGATCAGTGAACCCTTTAGCTTAAGAACATCTCATCTGTCTGACACAGACTGGGCTGTTTTCACACCACTCTAGTGCAGCAACAACCTCCAACAAACTGTTTGAGGAATGCAAGTTTGATTATTGTCAACTTCAATGAGTTTCTGTGACAACTTTTGCTGCAAAGTGATCATTTGTCATAAATCTTTGAACCTCACGAATTGCTTCCACTTTTTAAATGTTTTTAATTGGTCAATTTTAATCTGGCACTGTTCCGCACAAACCAAAACACATTGTTTTGGATGTTTTAATGTCACATTTGAATGTTTCTACAAGACATTGCACAGAGCGATTTCCATGTGATGGAGAAGAACACTTTCTTATAGGTTTTCTATTTTCATGTTTGAATGTCTTTACAGTATTTCAATAACTTTACTATTTACGTAGTACAATGATTCTTAACAGTGTTTTTAACATTGTTTAAGGAATGCATCATAATGCGTGATTTGAACCATGTTTTTAGAGGTTCATTGCCATGTTCGTGATGAAATGTTTCTACGTGATAAATCATTTGAGTCTTATTTTTTGTAATTTATTAAACATTTAATTGTTGAATAAGAAACCATACTTACTCTTTACTGTATGTGTGTGTGTTTGAGTAAGAGAGAGAGATCTGCCTAAAAAATGACACCGTGAAAGAATAGTCATTTGGTGCAACCAGCAATGATAGTTTGTTACAACCAGTGTTTTTAAAGTAAAAATATATATATTTATATATTTAATTGTCTCAAAAGTGCAGAGAGAGGCTCAGTCTATAAGAGAAAAATGTTACATTTATATGGTTTTAATTTCTCTAACAGACGTTTTAGTTGACAGTCATTCCAAGTAAGGAGTCGTCCAGTGTGAAAGTCATTTGAATTTTTATTATACTGTCATTTTGTACGTCTTTGATGTTGAATACCTCAGACCGCGTACAGTGCATTCAGAAAGTATTCAGAGTCCTTGTATTTCTCCACATTTTGTTACTTTACAGCCTTATTTTCCCCTCTTCAATCTACACACAATAGCCCATAATGACAAAGCGAAAACAGTTTTTTTGTGCAAATGTATATATATATTTTTTAAAACTACCTTATTTCTGTAAGTATTCAGACCCTTTGCTATGAGACTTGAAATTGTAATCAAATAAAATGTTATTTTGTCACATGGGCCAAATACAACATTTGAAGAGCTTACCGTGAAATGCTTACTTACAAGACCTTAACCAACAATGCAGTTCAAGAAATAGAGTTAACAAAATATTTACTAAATAAACTAAAGTATAAAACAAAATAAAAAGTATTACAATAAAATAACAATACCGAGGCTATATACAGGGGATACCGGTACCGAGTCAATGTGCGGGGGTACAGGTTAGTCAATGTGCAGGGGGTACAGGTTAGTCAATGTGCAGGGGGTACAGGTTAGTCAATGTGCAGGGGGTACAGGTTAGTCAATGTGCAGGGGGTACAGGTTAGTCAATGTGCAGGGGGTACAGGTTAGTCAATGTGCAGGGGTACAGGTTAGTCAATGTGCAGGGGGTACAGGTTAGTCAATGTGCAGGGGGTACAGGTTAGTCAATGTGCAGGGGGTACAGGTTAGTCAATGTGCAGGGGGTACAGGTTAGTCAATGTGCAGGGGGTACAGGTTAGTCAATGTGCAGGGGGTACAGGTTAGTCAATGTGCAGGGGTACAGGTTAGTCAATGTGCAGGGGTACAGGTTAGTCAATGTGCAGGGGGTACAGGTTAGTCAATGTGCAGTGCGTACAGGTTAGCCAATGTGCAGGGGGTACAGGTTAGTCAATGTGCAGGGGTACAGGTTAGTCAATGTGCAGGGGTACAGGTTAGTCAATGTGCAGGGGTACAGGTTAGTCAATGTGCAGGGGTACAGGTTAGTCAATGTGCAGGGGTACAGGTTAGTCAATGTGCAGGGGTACAGGTTAGTCAATGTGCAGGGGTACAGGTTAGTCAATGTGCAGGGGGTACAGGTTAGTCAATGTGCAGGGGGTACAGGTTAGTCAATGTGCAGGGGTACAGGTTAGTCAATGTGCAGGGGGTACAGGTTAGTCAATGTGCAGTGCGTACAGGTTAGCCAATGTGCAGGGGGTACAGGTTAGTCAATGTGCAGTGCGTACAGGTTAGCCAATGTGCAGGGGGTACAGGTTAGTCAATGTGCAGTGCGTACAGGTTAGCCAATGTGCAGGGGGTACAGGTTAGTCAATGTGCAGGGGGTACAGGTTAGTCAATGTGCAGGGGGTACAGGTTAGTCAATGTGCAGGGGTACAGGTTAGTCAATGTGCAGGGGTACAGGATAGTCAATGTGCAGGGGTACAGGTTAGTCAATGTGCAGGGGGTACAGGTTAGTCAATGTGCAGTGCGTACAGGTTAGCCAATGTGCAGGGGGTACAGGTTAGTCGAGGTCATTTGTATGTGTAGGTACAAGTAAAGTAACTGCAATTTTTTTAGCCTTCCTCTGACACCACCTGGTATATAGGTCCTGTATGGCAGGAGGCTTGGCCCCAGGGATGTACTGGGCCGTACACACTACCCTCTGACACCGCCTGGTATATAGGTCCTGTATGGCAGGAAGCTTGGCCCCAGGGATGTACTGGGCCGTACGCACTACCCTCTGTAGAGCCTTACGGTCGGATGCCAAGCAGTTGCCATATCAGGCGGTGATGCAACTGGTCAGGATGCTTGGGATGGTGCAGCTGTAGAACTTTTTGAGAATCTAGGGACCCATGCCAAATCTTTTCAGTCTCCTGAGGGGCCCCCGTGTTGAGGATCAGCGTGGCAGATGTGTTGTTGCCTACCCTTACTATCTGGGAGCGGCCCATCAGGAAGCTCAGGATCCAGTTGCAGAGGGAGGTGTTTACTCCCAGGGTCCTAAGCTTAGTGATGAGCTTTTTCGGCACTACGGTGTTGAACGCTGAACTGAAGTCAATGAACAGCATTCTCACATACGTGTTCCTTTTGTCCAGGTGGGAAAGGGCAGTGTGGAGTGTGATTGAGATTGTGTCATCTGTTGGGGTGGTATGCGAATTGGAGTGGGTCTAGGGTATCTGGAAGGATGCTGTTTTTGTGATGCATGACCAGCCTTTCAAAGCACTTCATGCCTACGAACATGAGCTCAACGGGGCGGTAATCATTTAGGCAGGTTACCTTCGCTTCCTTGGACACAGGGACTATGGTGGTCTGCTAGAAACATGTAGGTACACTTGCCAGTTGGTCCATGCTTTGAGTACACGTCCTGGTAATCCGCCTGGACGTGCGGCTTTGTGAATGTTGACCTGTTTAAAGGTCTTGCTCACATCGGCTATCGAGAGCGTTATTACACAGTCATCCAGAACAGCTGGGGCTCTCGTGCATGCTTCAGTGTTGCTTGCCTCGAAGCGAGCATAAAAGGCATTTAGCTCGTCTGGTAGGCTCGCATCACTGGGCAGCTCGCATCTGGGTTTCCCTTTGTAGTCCGTAATAGTTTTCAAGCCCTGCCACATCCGACGAGTGTCAGAGCCGGTGTAGTAGGATTCAGTCTTAATCCTGTATTGACGCTTTGCTTGTTTGATGGTTCGTCTGAGGGCATAGTGGAATTTTTTATGAGCATCCATATTAGTGTCCCGCTCCTTGAAAGAGGCAGCTCTAACCTTTAGCTCAATGAGGATGTTGCATGTAATCCATGGCTTCTGGTTGGGGTATGTACGTACGGTCACTGTGGGGACGACGCTATCAATGCAGTTATTGATGAAGCTGATGACTGAGGTAGTATACTCCTCAATGCTATTGGGTGAATCCCGAAACATATTCCAGTCTGTGCTAGCAAAACAGTCCTGTAGCATAGCATCTGACCACTTCCATATTGAGCGAGTCACTGGTACTTCCTGCTTTAGTTTTTGTTTGTAAGCAGGAATCAGGGGTATAGAATTATGGTCATATTTGTCATATCTCTCTATGTATCTCTCTATTCCTCTCCATATCTCTCTCGCTCTATTCCTCTCCGTAGCTCTCTCTATTCCTCTCCGTATCTCTCTCTCTCTTCATCTCCGTATCTCTCTCTATTCCTCTCCGTATCTCTCTCTCTATTCCTCTCCGTATCTCTCTCTCTTCCTCTCCGTATCTCTCTCTCTTCCTCTCCGTATCTCTCTCTCTTCATCTCCGTATCTCTCTCTCTCTATTCCTCTCCGTATCTCTCTCTCTATTACTCTCCGTATCTCTCTCTCTATTCCTCTCTGTATCTCTCTCTCTATTCCTCTCTGTATCTCTCTCTCTATTCCTCTCTGTATCTCTCTCTCTATTCCTCTTCGTATCTCTCTCTTCCTCTCCGTATCTCTCTCTTCATCTCCGTATCTCTCTCTCTATTCCTCTCTATATCTCTCTCTATTCCTCTCCGTATCTCTCTCTCTATTCCTCTCCGTATCTCTCTCTCTATTCCTCTCCGTATCTCTCTCTTCATCTCCGTATCTCTCTCGCTATTCCTCTCTGTATCTCTCTCTCTATTCCTCTCCGTATCTCTCTCTCTCTTCCTCTCTATATCTCTCTCTCTCTTCCTCTCCGTATCTCTCTCTCTATTCCTCTCCGTATCTCTCTCTCTATTCTTCTCCGTATCTCTCTCTCTATTCCTCTCCGTATCTCTCTCTCTCTTCCTCTCCGTATCTCTCTCTTCATCTCTGTATCTCTCTCTCTATTCCTCTCTGTATCTCTCTCTATTCCTCTCCGTATCTCTCTCTCTATTCCTCTCTGTATCTCTCTCTCTATTCCTCTCTGTATCTCTCTCTATATTCCTCTCCGTATCTCTCTCTCTCTTCCTTTCCGTATCTCTCTCTCTCTTCCTCTCCGTATCTCTCTCTCTTCATCTCCGTATCTCTCTCTCTATTCCTCTCTGTATCTCTCTCTCTATTCCTCTCTGTATCTCTCTCTATATTCCTCTCCGTATCTCTCTCTCTCTATTCCTCTCCGTATCTCTCTCTCTTCATCTCCGTATCTCTCTCTCTATTCCTCTCTGTATCTCTCTCTCTATTCCTCTCTGTATCTCTCTCTATTCCTCTCTGTATCTCTCTCTATTCCTCTCCGTATCTCTCTCTCTATTCCTCTCTGTATCTCTCTCTATTCCTCTCCGTATCACTCTCTCTTCATCTCCGTATCTCTCTCTCTATTCCTCTCTGTATCTCTCTCTCTATTCCTCTCTGTATCTCTCTCTATATTCCTCTCCGTATCTCTCTCTCTCTTCCTCTCCGTATCTCTCTTTCTCTTCCTCTCCGTATCTCTCTCTCTTCATCTCCGTATCTCTCTCTCTATTCCTCTCTGTATCTCTCTCTCTATTCCTCTCTGTATCTCTCTCTATATTCCTCTCCGTATCTCTCTCTCTCTATTCCTCTCCGTATCTCTCTCTCTTCATCTCCGTATCTCTCTCTCTATTCCTCTCTGTATCTCTCTCTCTATTCCTCTCTGTATCTCTCTCTATCCCTCTCCGTATCTCTCTCTCTTCCTCTCCGTATCTCTCTCTCTCTTCCTCTCCGTATCTCTCTCTTCCTCTCCGTATCTCTCTCTTCCTCTCCGTATCTCTCTCTCTATTCCTCTCCGTATCTCTCTCTCTATTCCTCTCCGTATCTCTCTCTCTCTTCCTCTCCGTATCTCTCTCTCTATTCCTCTCCGTATCTCTCTCTCTTCATCTCCGTATCTCTCTCTCTCTATTCCTCTCTGTATCTCCCCCTCTCTTCATCTCTGTATCTCTCTCTCTATTCCTCTCCTTATCTTCATTTCTGTCTCTTTCTCTCCGTATCTCTCTCTCTTCATCTCCGTATCTCTCTCTCTATTCCTCTCTGTATCTCTCTCTCTATTCCTCTCTGTATCTCTCTCTATATTCCTCTCCGTATCTCTCTCTCTCTATTCCTCTCCGTATCTCTCTCTCTTCATCTCCGTATCTCTCTCTCTATTCCTCTCTGTATCTCTCTCTCTATTCCTCTCTGTATCTCTCTCTATTCCTCTCCGTATCTCTCTCTTCCTCTCCGTATCTCTCTCTCTATTCCTCTCCGTATCTCTCTCTCTATTCCTCTCCGTATCTCTCTCTCTCTTCCTCTCCGTATCTCTCTCTCTATTCCTCTCCGTATCTCTCTCTCTTCATCTCCGTATCTCTCTCTCTCTATTCCTCTCTGTATCTCCCCCTCTCTTCATCTCTGTATCTCTCTCTCTATTCCTCTCCGTATCTTCATTTCTGTCTCTTTCTCTCCGTATCTCTCTCTCTTCATCTCTGTATCTCTCTCTCTATTCCTCTCTGTATCTCTCTCTCTATTCCTCTTCGTATCTCTCTCTTCCTCTCCGTATCTCTCTCTTCATCTCCGTATCTCTCTCTCTATTCCTCTCTATATCTCTCTCTATTCCTCTCCGTATCTCTCTCTCTATTCCTCTCCGTATCTCTCTCTCTATTCCTCTCCGTATCTCTCTCTTCATCTCCGTATCTCTCTCGCTATTCCTCTCTGTATCTCTCTCTCTATTCCTCTCCGTATCTCTCTCTCTCTTCCTCTCTGTATCTCTCTCTCTCTTCCTCTCCGTATCTCTCTCTCTATTCCTCTCCGTATCTCTCTCTCTATTCTTCTCCGTATCTCTCTCTCTATTCCTCTCCGTATCTCTCTCTCTCTTCCTCTCCGTATCTCTCTCTTCATCTCTGTATCTCTCTCTCTATTCCTCTCTGTATCTCTCTCTATTCCTCTCCGTATCTCTCTCTCTATTCCTCTCTGTATCTCTCTCTCTATTCCTCTCTGTATCTCTCTCTATATTCCTCTCCGTATCTCTCTCTCTCTTCCTCTCCGTATCTCTCTCTCTCTTCCTCTCCGTATCTCTCTCTCTTCATCTCCGTATCTCTCTCTCTATTCCTCTCTGTATCTCTCTCTCTATTCCTCTCTGTATCTCTCTCTATATTCCTCTCCGTATCTCTCTCTCTCTATTCCTCTCCGTATCTCTCTCTCTTCATCTCCGTATCTCTCTCTCTATTCCTCTCTGTATCTCTCTCTCTATTCCTCTCTGTATCTCTCTCTATTCCTCTCTGTATCTCTCTCTATTCCTCTCTGTATCTCTCTCTATTCCTCTCCGTATCTCTCTCTCTTCATCTCCGTATCTCTCTCTCTATTCCTCTCTGTATCTCTCTCTCTATTCCTCTCTGTATCTCTCTCTATATTCCTCTCCGTATCTCTCTCTCTCTTCCTCTCCGTATCTCTCTCTCTTCATCTCCGTATCTCTCTCTCTATTCCTCTCTGTATCTCTCTCTCTATTCCTCTCTGTATCTCTCTCTATATTCCTCTCCGTATCTCTCTCTCTCTATTCCTCTCCGTATCTCTCTCTCTTCATCTCCGTATCTCTCTCTCTATTCCTCTCTGTATCTCTCTCTCTATTCCTCTCTGTATCTCTCTCTATCCCTCTCCGTATCTCTCTCTCTTCCTCTCCGTATCTCTCTCTCTCTTCCTCTCCGTATCTCTCTCTTCCTCTCCGTATCTCTCTCTTCCTCTCCGTATCTCTCTCTCTATTCCTCTCCGTATCTCTCTCTCTATTCCTCTCCGTATCTCTCTCTCTCTTCCTCTCCGTATCTCTCTCTCTATTCCTCTCCGTATCTCTCTCTCTTCATCTCCGTATCTCTCTCTCTCTATTCCTCTCTGTATCTCCCCCTCTCTTCATCTCTGTATCTCTCTCTCTATTCCTCTCCGTATCTTCATTTCTGTCTCTTTCTCTCCGTATCTCTCTCTATTCCTCTCTGTATCTCTTTATATTAATCTCTGTATCTCTCTATTCCTCTCCGTATCTCTCTCTATTCCTCTCCGTATCTCTCTCTATTCCTCTCCGTATCTCTCTCTATTCCTCTCCGTATCTCTCTCTATTCCTCTCCGTATCTCACTCTATTCCTCTTCGTATCTCTCTCTATTCCTCTCCGTATCTCTCTCTATTCCTCTCCGTATCTCTCTCTCTCTTCCTCTCCGTATCTCTCTCTCTATTCATCTCCGTATCTCTCTCTATTCCTCTCCGTATCTTTCTCTCTTCCTCTCCGTATCTCTCTCTCTCTTCCTCTCCGTATCTCTCTCTCTCTATTCCTCTCCGTATCTCTCTCTCTTCATCTCCGTATCTCTCTCTCTATTCCTCTCTGTATCTCCCCCTCTCTTCATCTCTGTATCTCTCTCTCTATTCCTCTCCGTATCTTCATTTCTGTCTCTTTCTCTCCGTATCTCACTCTATTCCTCTCCGTATCGCTCTCTCTCTATTCCTCTCTGTATCTCTCCCTCTCTTCATCTCTGTATCTCTCTCTCTATTCCTCTCCGTATCTTCATTTCTGTCTCTTTCTCTCCGTATCTCTCTCTATTCCTCTCCGTATCTCTCTCTATTCCTCTCCGTATCTCTCTCTCTCTTCCTCTCCGTATCTCTCTCTCTATTCCTCTCCGTATCTCACTCTATTCCTCTTCGTATCACTCTCTATTCCTCTCCGTATCTCTCTCTATTCCTCTCCGTATCTCTCTCTCTCTCCCTCTCCGTATCTCTCTCTCTATTCCTCTCCGTATCTCTCTCTCTATTCCTCTCCGTATCTCTCTCTATTCCTCTCCGTATCTCTCTCTATTCCTCTCCGTATCTCTCTATTCCTCTCCGTATCTCTCTCTATTCCTCTCCGTATCTCTCTATTCCTCTCCGTATCTCTCTATTCCTCTCCGTATCTCTCTCTATTCCTCTCCGTATCTCACTCTATTCCTCTCTGTATCTCTTTATATTAATCTCTGTATCTCTCTCTATTCCTCTCCGTATCTCTCTATTCCTCTCCGTATCTCTCTCTATTCCTCTCCGTATCTCTCTATTCCTCTCCGTATCTCTCTCTATTCCTCTCCGTATCTCTCTCTATTCCTCTCCGTATCTCTCTCTATTCCTCTCCGTATCTCTCTCTATTCCTCTCCGTATCTCTCTCTATTCCTCTCTGTATCTCACTCTATTCCTCTCCGTATCTCACTCTATTCCTCTCCGTATCTCACTCTATTCCTCTTCGTATCTCTCTCTATTCCTCTCCGTATCTCTCTCTATTCCTCTCTGTATCTCTCTCTATTCCTCTCCTTATCTCACTCTATTCCTCTCCGTATCTCACTCTATTCCTCTCCGTATCTCACTCTATTCCTCTCCGTATCTCACTCTATTCCTCTTCGTATCTCACTCTATTCCTCTCCGTATCTTTTTCTCTTTCTCTCCGTATCTCTCTCTATATTTATCTCCATATCTCTCTATTCTTCTCTGTATCTTAATGTCTGTCTCATTCTCTCCGTATCTCTCTCTATTCCTCTCTGTATCTCTCTCTATTCCTCTCCGTATCTTAATGTCTGTCTCATTCTCTCCGTATCTCACTCTATATCTCTCTCCATGTCTTTATTTCTGTCTCTCTTTCTCTCTCTGTTTTTTTCTCTTTCTCTCTCCATATCTCTCTTTCACACAGAATGTTTCATGTTGATTATTTCTTTGGGTGAAGCCAGGGGACAATCATCTTGTTTAATAGTGTCCGCTCTTCTCCTTTCATATCAGTCAGAAAACTACTACAAGAAGGAATCCATAACCACAAACCCACCTTACCACCCTTAATAACAGCCCTGATGGTGAAATTATCCTGATTATTAGGCAGGACAGGCAGGAGCCCTTGTGAAAACGATGAGCTGTATTTAAAAGGCAGAGCCCGTATACTGATGGAGATAGTTGGAGTGGGAAGATGCACACACAAGTTGTGACAGTGATGGGTTTTGACATCGTCTTGGTGTCTCACTGAAATCCCTCCCCGGGAGGCCTGTTTCTGAAGGATGTTCCTGAATATCAGATTGTGTCTGCTTGTGTGTGGTGGGAGGATTAAGTGGGCAAATGACTTTAAAGTGACACGCAATGGTACCCAGAGAAAACCTCTCAGAATGTGTGACATCTCAGAAAGTATGAGAGCTTGTTGTTATCGCTGAGGCCTATCTATCTCTGACCAACAGCACATAGCTCACACAGAGACAAGCAGTGGAGTGGTCCTTCAGTCTCAAACCTAACACAGCTCTCTGTCCTCTCAAACCTAAAACAGCACACTGTCCTCTCTGTTCTCTTACCAACATGTTCTGCCCAACTTTCCACTGCCGTACTGCACTCCACTCTTGCAGAAGTGTGTGATCCTAAGAAGTGTTCATAAAGTTTATGTCAAGTACACTTCTATGTGCATAGATGTGTAGAGATGTGTCAGTTAAAAGTGTAGAAGTGTGTTTCAAGTAGAAATCTTTAAAGGGGAATTTCACCTTGGGGGAATCTAGGCTTGTTTTCATCATGTCCGAGGTATTTCTAGGACAGTGAGATGTGTTTCACACATAACTGCCTAGGAGGAAGGCAGGTCTGGGGTTCTCGCGCTGAACGATACACCCTATGACAGCTTCCTGTGTATTGATGGGGGGGGGGGGGGTCTAAAGATAAATGTAGTCCTGCTTTGTGGCATATTGCACTACGTGTAGATATGGTTTTCCTTGTCCGTTGGAGCCATTGCACATCTTTAAACAATGTTCTTATCGGTGGATTTATTGCTAAATATACAAGCAGACAAATTCTTTCCAGTTTCTGAAATACCACAACTTGTGTTGGGCGGTGATTCGTGCTCAGGTCCTCGTCCCTCCCCGGGCTTTTTTGAAAAGGAGGCGGACACTAACAACACAATCCTTTGGGCCAAACTGACCAGAAGCAATAGCTTCAAGTAAGTCCTCTTATCAACACAAATTCTACGATGGGATAATGTTTGGATGTTCTATTATCTCCATGGTTACGTTCAACCATACATGTTTCAACCGGAATATAGAAAAGTGGATTGGAAACAATGAGTTGGATTTAGCTAACATTAGAAGCTCAGAGCTGATGCCAGCACTAAGAGGCCAACCTAGCTAATGTTAGTTTATCTACTGAAACCCATATTGCATATTGCTGGCTAACATAGTACTGTATTACAGTGGGGGGAAATCAAAATATGTTTATGTTTTGCCAATTTAGCTAGTTAGCTAAACAACTACTGGTAGCCATATCTATGACTAAAAATAGAATAGGTTTTACAATCTGAGATCATTTGTATCTCAATTATAAAACCTTTTCTCTTTTTAGTCTTACAGGCTGACCATGCAAGCGTTGCAAAATACATTTAGGAATCTGTTATTCAATTATTGTACCCACACTGCAGGCGCTCGTTGACGCACGCGAGCAGTGTGAGTGCAATAATTAAATAACAGAGGGCTAAAATAGAAGTCCTTTCTATTTCTGACGCAGATCACGTTGCAAGTCCTGCCACTCCCATCTCCTCATTGGTTATACCCACGTGGGTGATTGAAAGACGAACTGTGTTGCCGGTTGTCGGGGTAATACTATGAAAGTTTAGATGCCATTCACCATATAAGTTCAAAGATGAAAAAGCCTGGAAGGAGGAGAGATGACTAGAAACGATTTGGTTGACCGTTTTATGTGTGGATTAATTGTCGGAGTAGAGGACCTTGTGCATTTCAGGTAAAATAACAACCTAATGTTTATATCCCAGGACAAATTAGCTAGCAACAGCATGCTAGCTAAATAGGACAAATTAGCTAGCAAGTGCAAGCTAACTAGCTAAATTGCCATAAATGTTTCATGTTTTTCGACCTGTTCCTAAATTAATGTCATTGGTTCAGAGTTTGTTTTGATATTTTAACCTGTGTGTCGTGATCGCATTTGGTGTAGGGGGGCAAATTACATTTATGCTCGATGGCGCACGGGCGCAGCCGGTTTGGGTTCCGTGTTACATATGGCTACCCAGAGATGTAACCAAGTCGCTATTATTCGAGTCACAAGCAAGTCTCAAGTCACAAGGTCCGAGTCTGAAGTAGAACGGGTCAAGACTCGAGTTAAGTCCAAGTCGTGCATTCTAAGAGCAAGTCGCGTCAAGTAACACGTTTTTAAGTCAAGTCTCGAGTCAAGTAAAAAATAATCATATATAAATCTTTGTCTATTTATTGCGGCTACCAGACAGCTATTTTGATTATTTTGTCTAAAACATATTTTTATTAGCCTATGTAATTGTAAAATATTGACCTTGTAGTTGTCATAAGGGCATGAAGTCAGCTGAAGACAGGTTGACGTGCTAAGAGTGCAGATTTAATTACAGGTCTTGGTGATCTAATGGTGAAAGTGCCATATCGCACAAAATATACAAGCAGATTTACCAAATATACACGGCAGTAGCCCAAAACAAATAGCCTCTGTATCAGGCTTAACCTGGCCTATCTGAAGGGACTCGGGTAGAGGACAAGACTGTACAGCCTCCCCTTGAGAAACCAAATGGACTCTGTCTAACAGGAGCTCAAACAGGTAGACCTAGATAATATAAGCACTCGGCCCACAGAACCATACAATTACCCCATTGGCAATTACAACCAATCAACAGGTTCTGCAATGTAAAAAGCCATTTCTACATATATTGGTACATTTGTCTTAATCCGACTTAATGATTATGAATGATATTTCAACACCATGCATACATGTAACAATAATTTTCTCCTATTCAACATCCTTCTGACTCCAATGTGTGGAGCGCAGGCCACCTAGCCTATTTCTATGCGCTCTGAGGCTCGCAAGCTCCTATTACGCACAGCAAAAATGACAGAGAGCCAGGACACGGACACACGGAACTCCGACATAACCCAGAAAATATGAACAAAGGAAACCAGAATTTAAATAAACAGACCTTGTACCTCATGAGTCTTGCGAACTGTTCACGTGCGCTAAACATCACTAAACATCGCTAAACATCGCTAAACATCACTAAACATTGCTAAACATCACTAAACATCACTAAACATCACAGAACATCGCTAAACATCACTAAACATCACAGAACATCGCTAAACATCAATAAACATCACTAAACATCGCTAAACATCACTAAACATCGCTAAACATCACTAAACATCGCGCCAACTCAGAAAAGGGTAAGAAACTGTTAACTTTAAGATGAAAATGTATCGTAGGCCTATCAAACATGAAACAGAAATATTACCTGTTGCAATAAACAGTACGGGATGAAATGATGAAACGCTAGCAATTAGTGTAGTATTACATGGAATACAGATTTACCACATTTAAACGTGTGAAAGAAAGAGGACACATATACTGTATCAGCAAGAGAAAAAAAGCCCTCTCCACTGGTGGGAGTTTGGAGAGCGCGAGTGAAGAGACGCTCCTATGGCGTGTCTTCGCCACAGTAACAATTCATTTTAACAACTAATTACAAATATGATGAACGTATGATCAATGTCAAGCAATTGTTACATAACAAAGGACCAGTGGGCCCATGCTAGTAACTGTTGCTCCAATGCCGGTGAGTTTGCAAAGTAAACCATTCATATTCTTGGTCAGCCAAATGTATTTATTATGGCAATCCTACAATTGGACGTTTTCGCTGCACCGTATCCTATAGATGTACAGCAAATCACCCGATCTGTTCACCAGCTCACCGACCTGTGTTGATTGACAGTTTGTTGGTCCAAACAGAGTGCAGAGTGCATAACAGTCCCTGGTTATAGAATCCAGGCTGTATCACATCCGGCCGTGATTGGGAGTCCCATGGGGCGGCGCACGATTGGCCCAGCGTCGTCCGGGTTTTGCCGGGGTAGGCCATCATTGTAAATAAGAATTTGTTCTTAACTGACTTGCCTAGTTAAGTAAAGGTTACACACACACACACACACACACACACACACACGCACACACACACACACACACACACACACACACACACACACACACACACACACAGACCAAAAAGTTATTTTGTTGGCATTTACGTAACATAATCAAAACTTTAACTTTTCTTTCACTTTCTTGCTGTGCTGTTTCGTTGTTCATTTGTTCAGTCGTTTCATTCTCAACCAGGATTTCTATGGAAATCCATTTGGGTCTTTGGGTGTCAAAAAATATACTATTTAACACTATTTGATGTGTCAAATAAGCTTGTTGTTGACCAACCAGGACCTGAATATGACTGCACATCACATAATACATTTAACGCGTTCATACATGTTTTAACGTAGTTATTACACATTGATTACACTATCACTCGTATTTCATATCTCACAACGATTCATCACTACGTATGCTATGATGCTGTATGCTATGATGCTGTATGCTATGATGCTGTATGCTATGATGCTGGTAAAGTTGTCTCGCGCACCTGCAGTGCTGGTCATTAAAAAAAAAAGCTAGCTAGTTTTTCCCCAAAAAACACAGCAAAATGACATCATCTGTTACAATAGCTATAGTTAGCAAGCGAACTATATAGCTAGGTGCCATCATCTAAAATAACCCTCATTTATAAAACAGTTCTTATTTGATTAATGGTGGTTTGACCCATCTATGTGAAGCTAGCCACAATAGTGGACTTTGAGTTTAGCCTTTAAAATAAAAGGATGCCATCATTCTTTGTATTCATTTGCGTCACTGTCAATCATCTGTGACCAGCCACCCGGACAGATGAAGAAACGGTGGGTTTGCACAACCACAGACCACGTGATACCGTGCAGGGCCAGGCCCTAGATATCCTGCTTCTTCACCTACGGGATGGTCTGAGACCAGCCACCCAGACAGATGAAGAAACGGTGGGTTTACACAACCACAGACCACGTGATACCGTGCAAGGCCAGGCCCTAGATATCCTGCTTCTTCACCTACGGGATGGTCTGAGACCAGCCACCCAGACAGATGAAGAAACGGTGGGATGGTCTGAGACCAGCCACCCAGACAGATGAAGAAACGGTGGGTTTGCACAACCACAGACCACGTGATACCGTGCAAGGCCAGGCCCTAGATATCCTGCTTCTTCACCTACGGGATGGTCTGAGACCAGCCACCCAGACAGATGAAGAAACGGTGGGATGGTCTGAGACCAGCCACCCAGACAGATGATGAAACGGTGGGTTTGCACAACCACAGAATATCTGCACAAACTGTCAGAAACCGTCTCAGTGAAACTCATCTGTGTGCTTGTCATCCTCAGAGTGCCTCATGGCGGGGTTATGGTACGGGCAGGCACAAACTGTCAGAGACCGTCTCAGTGAAACTCATCTGTGTGCTTGTCATCCTCAGAGTACCTCATGGCGGGGTTATGGTACGGGCAGGCACAAACTGTCAGAAACCGTCTCAGTGAAACTCATCTGTGTGCTCGCTGTCCTCACCAGGGTCTTGACCTGACTGCAGTTTGGCATCGTAGGCGATGTCAGTGGGCGAATGCTCTCCTTTGATGGCCACTGGCACGCTGGAGAAGTATTCTCTTTACAGATGAATCCCGGTTTCAACTGTACAGGGCAGATGGCAGAAAATGTGTATAGCGTCATGTGGGCGAGCGGTTTGGTTATGTCAACGTTGTGAACAGAGTGCCCCATGGTGGCTGTGGGGTTATGGAATGGGCAAGCATGAGCTACGGACAAAGAACACTATTGCATTTTATGAATGGCAGTTTGAATGCACTGAGATACTGTGACTGAGATCCTGAGGCTCATTGTCGTGTCATTCATCCGGAAGCAAGTCCCTTCAGCAATGTTCTTCCCAGAAGAATGGAGGTTGTTATAGCAGCAAAGGGGGTACCAACTCCATATTCCTGATTTTGGAATGAGATGTTTGACAAGCAGGTGTCCACATACTTTTGTAGTTTATATTCTGTGAATCCTTAAAGGCAGATACATTTTGAAGACTGATAGAAATGAATCCATATTTATTTTATGGTGGTTCTACATCAGGGCTCTCCAACCCTGTTCCTGGAGAGCTACCGTCCTATACAGTTTCACCCTGATTGATCAACTGAACCAGGTGTGTTACAACTGGGGTTTGAGAGAAAACCTACAGGAGGGTAGCTCTACAGGAACAAGGTTAGAGACCCACTGTTCCACATGATCTGAAGCTGAGCCACACTGGCTGCGTTTACACATGCAGTCGCATTCTAATATTTCTTCCGCTAATTGGTCTTAATCACATCAGAAGTTTTCCCATCGAACATTTTTCAGAACTGATCTGATCTGAAAGACCAATTAGTGAAAAAAAGATCAAAATTGGGCTGCCTGTGTAAACGCAGCCATATTCCTTTATCTGGCTTTGGTAGACTGACAATGGTGTTCGGCATGGTGGGCTGGATAAACTGAGACTCTTTGTGCTTATGGCGACTGGTCTTGTCCTGTCTGCGGTGAACGGCCAGCTGGATAAGACTCTGTCCTGTCTGCGGTGAACGGCCAGCTGGACAAGACTCTGTCCTGTCTGCGGGGAACGGCCAGCTGGATAATACTCTGTCCTGTCTGCGGTGAACGGCCAGCTGGATAAGACTCTGTCCTGTCTGCGGGGAACGGCCAGCTGGATAAGACTCTGTCCTGTCTGCGGGGAACGGCCAGCTGGATAAGACTCTGCCGAAAGTGGTGTAGGGCTTCTTAACCCTCAACTGTTTGGTCCTCTTGCAGAAGATGTGCTGGTACTGCACGTCTCCTGGAAAGACATGGTTGTGGAGTTAGCATTTTACTCTTTTAGTGTAAGAGATTTAGGGGAACACATTTGTTGGTAATGAGATCAACCGAATGGGACAGGCCAAATGCTCGCTGGCTTCCCTTGCCTTCAATGCTACGGGCGGCAACAGTGTCCTACTCGTTTGGACCAGACAGTATCAGATAGATGGCCTCCTACACATTTTGAAACAGAGCGGCACTGTTTTGCTCGCTCTGATTCTTTATCTGGAGAGATACAATTCTTGCGAATTGAAAGAATATTATGAAACACAGAGAGCCATCAGCTAAATCATGTTAGGTTACCTCTAATCGAGAATGCTCAGTTTTGTTGTGAAGGGAAAAAAAATCAATGGTATCACTTCTCAGCTGTTGTCCAAATGGATTCCCCATCACATCAGTTCAGTCTGAAAATCCCTCTGATAATCTTTGGTCACCGTAAAGCGCATGATAGTAAGTCACTGGCAGCATCGCGGTGATCTCATTTTCACGCTGGTTTGTAATTAGCACAGGACACCAAACGAACATGATGAAAAACAAACATTGTGCCTGCAGAAGTTCTGAGATGGCTGTGTGTTGTTTGTTCACAATACCATCTTCCACGTTTGTGAGCACGCCCCATCTACCTTAGCGGGCGGTATCTGCATTCGCTATCAAGGCCGGATTTTGTGGTTCGCTATGAGCAGAGGAATAAACATTTACGGTAAAAAAGTTATGTTGTTAATATAGTAATGACTATATGCTACCGGGGGGCATAGTGAAATTCCCCTTTAATATAGTAATGACTATATGCTACCGGGGGGCATAGTGAAATTCCCCTTTAATATACTAATGACTATATGCTACCGGGGGGCATAGTGAAATTCCCCTTTAATATAGTAATGACTATATGCTACCGGGGGGCATAGTGAAATTCCCCTTTAATATACTAATGACTATATGCTACCGGGGGGCATAGTGAAATTCCCCTTTAATATAGTAATGACTATATGCTACCGGGGGGGCATAGTGAAATTCCCCTTTAATATAGTAATGACTATATGCTACCGGGGGGCATAGTGAAATTCCCCTTTAATATAGTAATGACTATATGCTACCGGGGGGCATAGTGAAATTCCCCTTTAATATACTAATGACTATATGCTACCGGGGGGCATAGTGAAATTCCCCTTTAATATAGTAATGACTATATGCTACCGGGGGGCATAGTGAAATTCCCCTTTAATATAGTAATGACTATATGCTACCGGGGGGCATAGTGAAATTCCCCTTTAATATAGTAATGACTATATGCTACCGGGGGGCATAGTGAAATTCCCCTTTAATATAGTAATGACTATATGCTACCGGGGGGCATAGTGAAATTCCCCTTTAATATAGTAATGACTATATGCTACCGGGGGGCATAGTGAAATTCCCCTTTAATATAGTAATGACTATATGCCATGGCAGGGCCAGGGTGAAATTCCCCTTTAATATAGTAATGACTATATGCCATGGCAGGGCCAGGGTGAAATTCCCCTTTAATATAGTAATGACTATATGCCATGGCAGGGCCAGGGTGAAATTCCCCTTTAATATACTAATGACTATATGCCATGGCAGGGCCAGGGTGAAATTCCCCTTTAATATAGTAATGACTATATGCCATGGCAGGGCCAGGGTGAAATTCCCCTTTAATATAGTAATGACTATATGCCATGGCAGGGCCAGGGTGAAATTCCCCTTTAATATAGTAATGACTATATGCCATGGCAGGGCCAGGGTGACATTCCCCTTTAATATAGTAATGACTATATTCCATGGCAGGGCCAGGGTGACATTCCCCTTTAATATAGTAATGACTATATGCCATGGCAGGGCCAGGGTGAAATTCCCCTTTAATATAGTAATGACTATATTCCATGGCAGGGCCAGGGTGAAATTCCCCTTTAATATAGTAATGCCTATAGGGTGAAATTCCCCTTTAAGTGTGTTTCAGTTAGGAGCTATTATAAGAGCGGACTGTCTCGGTGTTCTTATATAATTACTGAGTCTGCTGATGATGGAGTAGCAAGTGCTGTGTGTATGTGTGTATGCATGTGGCATGTGTGTGTTCTCATGTTAAGGGGAGATACAGGGACTGGGTATTTGGGTTTTAGTCTTCTGTCTTCTTTGGACATGGAGAGAATGATGTTCATCACATCCCATCATCATGGTAACAAAGGAAGAAAGGTGTGTGTGTGTGTGGGGGGGGGGGGGGGGGGGGGGGGGGGGGGGGAATGAATGATTGCCGTCCATGCAGTGTGTGTAGGCTACCTAAGTGTGTTATATTGTGTAATAAGCCCAGCTACAGGGGGTAATGCTTAGGTTTAATTATACTGGCTTGGTAAGTATGCCTTCTTGAAGGTGTTGGGTTTAATTCTACTGGCTTGGTAAGTATGCCTTAAATGTGTTGGGTTTAATTCTACTAGCTTGGTAAGTATGCATTCTTAAATGTGTTGGGTTTAATTCTACTGGCTTGGTAAGTATGCCTTCTTCAAGGTGTTGGTTTTAATTCTACTGGCTTGGTAAGTATGCCTTCTTAACGGTGTTCGGTTTAATTCTACTAGCTTGGTAAGTATGCCTTCTTCAAGGTGTTGGGTTTAAATCTACTGGCTTGGTAAGTATGCCTTCTTAAAGGTGTTGGGTTTAATTCTACTAGCTTGGTAAGTATGCCTTCTTGAAGGTGTTGGGTTTAATTCTACTAGCTAGGTAAGTATGCCTTAAAGGTGTTGGGTTTAATTCTCCTGGCTTGGTAAGTATGCATTCTTGAAGGTGTTGGGTTTAATTCTCCTGGCTTGGTAAGTATGCATTCTTGAAGGTGTTGGGTTTAATTCTACTGGCTTGGTAAGTATGCCTTAAAGTTGTTGGGTTTAATTCTCCTGGCTTGGTAAGTATGCCTTCTTAAAGGTGTTGGGTTTAATTCTACTGGCTTGGTAAGTATGCCTTCTTAAAGGTGTTGGGTTTAATTCTACTGGCTTGGTAAGTATGCCTTCTTCAATGTGTTGGGTTTAATTCTACTGGCTTGGTAAGTATGCCTTCTTGAAGGTGTTGGGTTTAATTCTACTAGCTTGGTAAGTATGCCTTCTTAAAGGTGTTGGGTTTAATTCTACTGGCTTGGTAAGTATGCCTTCTTGAAGGTTTTGGGTTTAATTCTACTAGCTTGGTAAGTATGCCTTCTTAAAGGTGTTGGGTTTAATTCTACTGGCTTGGTAAGTATGCCTTCTTAAAGGTGTTGGGTTTAATTCTACTGGCTTGGTAAGTATGCCTTCTTAAAGGTGTTGGGTTTAATTCTACTGGCTTGGTAAGTATGCCTTCTTCAATGTGTTGGGTTTAATTCTACTGGCTTGGTAAGTATGCCTTCTTGAAGGTGTTGGGTTTAATTCTACTAGCTTGGTAAGTATGCCTTCTTAAAGGTGTTGGGTTTAATTCTACTGGCTTGGTAAGTATGCCTTCTTGAAGGTTTTGGGTTTAATTCTACTAGCTTGGTAAGTATGCCTTCTTAAAGGTGTTGGGTTTAATTCTACTGGCTTGGTAAGTATGCCTTCTTAAGGGTGTTGGGTTTAATTCTACTGACTTGGTAAGTATGCCTTCTTGAAGGTGTTGGGTTTAATTCTACTAGCTTGGTAAGTATGCCTTCTTGAAGGTGTTGGGTTTAATTCTACTGGCTTGGTAAGTATGCCTTCTTGAAGGTGTTGGGTTTAATTCTACTGGCTTGGTAAGTATGCCTTAAAGGTGTTGGGTTTAATTCTACTGGCTTGGTAAGTATGCCTTCTTGAAGGTGTTGGGTTTAATTCTACTGGCTTGGTAAGTATGCCTTAAAGGTGTTGGGTTTAAAGGGCGTTGAGGGCTAAAGTGTCTGGGGGGGGGTGAATGACGTCACGTTCTGAATGTGGAAATGTCAGCTACTGTATATTAGTGGTGATTTAGGATCAGGTTTCAGTCATGTTGTTTTCAAAGGACAACAGGTTTCATTCTATTGATTTCAGAAGCCTTGAAGATTAAACAGAAATGACTTTAAAGTGCCTGGGGTTTGTGCTCTGCTGGCATCACCTCAGGTTTTTTAAGAGGCATATGGGTTTAACAGGTGTTGGTTTTCACCTGTGGCACTCAGGTGATGCCCATCTCAGACCCTTACCCCCTCTCCCGCTCAAATCCCTCTCCCTCCCACCCTCTCTCCCCCAACCCCTTCACCCTCTCTCCCCAATCTGTCTACACTACCAGGGCAGGTGTACCCTTACAGGTGGCTTTCTGCTTTAAGAGAACAGCTCCGCTCCCACAACTCATAAGGTCACACAGGTGTCACTATCACACACATAATCCCCCCCCCCCCTCCCCCCACGCCTCCCCCTCAGTCCCACGTCTTTATCTGGCTCACCAACTGCCCTCTGTGTTAGGTTTATGGAGGAACCACACACAATGCTCCTCTTACCCCATGAGAGCAGGCGTGGGAGCAGCTGTAGCCACGTGAGAGGTTCTTTGCCCTTTGGGAGGGAGACAACAGAGGGACCTGAGTCATTGTCCAGCCCACCATAACATGTCTCACTAGGGCTGTGACAGTCTTGGAATTAGAGGTGACTGTAATTGGCCAAGCCAATGGAGGGGGTCACAATTCTGTTCTGTACACTTGTTTACATGGAAATGCTTCTTAATAAAACCTATTACACTTCATTATTATCATGGCATTTCATTATTATTCAGGTTATTACATATAAATATTAATCAACAAAGAAATTCCAGGTTGGAGAGGATCTGTAGCATTTTCGTATTGACACAACATTAACGTAGTCAAAAGACATACGCCTAGCTTGTTCTCGTCATATACATATACAGATACTATTTTGACCCACAAACAATTCAAACGAAGTCCGATGGGTTTTCCCAAAAAATATTCACATAACTTCACAAACCCTGCTTCTGCAGTCATTCGATGGCATCGTCGTGACTTGACTTTAACATTAATCTGATGACTGTTATTTATCTAATTAACTATGTTTAATTGTTACCCGATTTAAATGAATCATGTAACAATTATCTCATTAGGATTTGGGGCACCACGAGAGCAGTTCTTTAAGAGTTACCATCTCCTGAATTAAACTCTAAAGGTATCACATCTATAAACAGTCAACTTATTAATCATAACCTCATATCGTATCATCATTCTGAACTGTTGTAACCTTTTTGCATCTGCAAAAACCAGAGCCTTACTTATGATTCAGTACTCCACAAATTGGTTTAATTATTTATTTACTAGCTAACTAAATGGTAACACAGGATGAAGACACTCTTAATACATTAAAAACCATTTTCGCGGCACACTTGTAAGGCTCTGATTGTCCAAAATGGTTCCAACATGTATTTTCCTGTTGTTCTTTGTGGATATCCGGTGACTTGTCACGTCGTCCTGAACAGAACTACAGAGTTTATTTTCCTTCCATTCACTCCTGAAGATGCTTCTTTGAAGATAGGCTAGCCAGCCGTGTCGATGGTTCCCAGTGGGGTGATGAGAGTAGCGTAGTACGATGGTTTGAGCAGTGTAGTAGAATGGTCCCACTTAAATTCGCTTATCTAGATATTTTACTGAGGACAGCTAATCAACCGTACCAGTGATTGTCCGCGAGCTAAGTTTATCGTCTCTACCTTGTGTTGAGATTCACAGTTCAAACCACTTTAAACGTGCAGCTGCAGCTCTACGTCTCTCTGGTATGATGTGTTAATTCTAAACCCAGCATTTCATACAGTTTGTTCGAAAGGGCGGTTCCGTCAGGCGAGACGTTCTCTGACCTCACTCGGGCGTGACTTGTCACTGTGCAAAGTTTATGTTAAAACAATTCTCTCTTATGGCTCCTAAAATCACATCCCTCTCTTAACAAAAACACTTTCATAATTGTTCATATTACATGCACAGCACATAGGATGGACACTTCATACATGTAGTGGGTATACTTTCCAAGTTACAGTATTCCCTGTAAAACACTTTTAATGACATCACAAAATAATAAACAAAATTACATTAGTGTTCTATAGATCGGCTCTGACCATTCCCCACGTTCTATGTTAGAAATATTGTTCCAGCATTTGCTTTAGAACATGTTAGAGTTTTGGTGGGAAAACTCTCTTGAAACAAATCCTGATCAAACCTATTTGGATTCTCGTGGACAGTCATGACAGCATTGTTCTTCAAGAGAGGATGACGCATTGAGAGAAATTATGTAGCCTAAGCTACTCATGACAGGAGCGTTTGATTTGTCATTAAATAGATGGAGTCCAGGAAGGTTACTTTAGGAAACTTTCTGAATGAACATATAGGCCTATAGATATATAGAATCAGCGAACTCACACACGCACACCTCAGTAAAAGCACCCATCAATCAAAGCCACCAGAGTATGTCAGACACAAGCAAATATTTGTCCTTTCCTTAAAACTTATAAAAAAATCCTGAAAGTAGGCTCTAAGATAATGAATTGACAGTAAAAGTATGAATGGGACGGCTATTCTATAGTATGAAGACAATTGACAATCATTGAAATAGAGACAAATACACGCAACATCTCTATAGCCTGTTCACCAGCAACTCTGATTATCCACGGGAGAGCGTTGGAAATATGTTTCAAATACTGTGAGGAACTACTTCGTTGACTGTTTGAGAGGAAGACAAAAATGTGCTGGGCACTTTTCTACATTTGACATCTGCAAGAATCAGGACAGGAACTTCTATGCCTGCTCTGTCAACATTTACAGGACAGGTACTTCTATGCCTGTTCTGTCAACATTAACAGGCCAGGAACTTCTATGCCTTCTCTGTCAACATTAACAGGCCATGTACTTCTATGCCAGCTCTGTCAACATTAACAGGACAGGTACTTCTATGCCTCCTCTGTCAACATTAACAGGACAGGTACTTCTATGCCTCCTCTGTCAACATTAACAGGACAGGTACTTCTATGCCTGCTCTGTCAACATTAACAGGACAGGTACGCCTGCTCTGTCAACATTAACAGGACAGGTACTTCTATGCCAACATTAACAGGACAGGTACTTCTATGCCTGCTCTGTCAACATTGACAGGACAGATACGCCTGCTCTGTCAACATTAACAGGACAGGTACTTCTATGCCTTCTCTGTCAACATTAACAGAACAGGTACTTCTATACCTGCTCTGTCAACATTAACAGGACAGGTACTTCTATGCCTGCTCTGTCAACATTAACAGGACAGATACGCCTGCTCTGTCAACATTAACAGGACAGGTAATTCTATGCCTTCTCTGTCAACATTAACAGGACAGGTACTTCTATGCCTGCTCTGTCAACATTAACAGGACAGGTACTTCTATGCCTGCTCTGTCAACATTAACAGGACAGGTACTTCTATGCCTTCTCTGTCAACATTAACAGGACAGGTACGCCTGCTCTGTCAACATTAACAGGACAGGTACTTCTATGCCTGCTCTGTCAACATTAACAGGACAGGTACGCCTTCTCTGTCAACATTAACAGGACAGGTACTTCTATGCCATGCTCTGTCAACATTAACAGGACAGGTACTTCTATGCCTGCTCTGTCAACATTGACAGGACCGAGAAACTAGACATGCTCGGTGCGTAAATTATGGTGTGAAATAAACTCTGTAAACAACATTTCCACTCTGAGAATGAGAACGGTAAATTACTGTAATTAATACATGCATTAACATACATTTCTTTAACCAAATGATAGGGATTAATGATAAATTGTCTGTTTTACAAACGGTAGGCTACCACATGGGCATTCATGAAGTGCATTGTGGGCCGACACTGTATTTTGTATCTCCTAGGGCAGCATATCGGCCAGGACCGAGCTGGTCAGCCTTGATTAGTCTATAAATAAAGAAAAGATTCTGTATCTAATGATACCATGCCAGGTTGGAGAGGATTGGTGTGTTGTCCATTTGACACAACATTAGTGCAATATAGGCCTCATGCTACAACAACATTTTCGACTGCTGTTGAATAATTCATGAATAGTCAGACACATCCAAACTTTGACTGCTGTTGAATAATTAATTAATAGTCAGACACATCCAAACTTTGACTGCTGTTGAATAATTCATGAATAGTCAGACACATCCAACTTTTTAAAAAATGTATGCATTTACTAGAAAGCAATGAAAATGTGCATTTGTATAAAAAAAAGTCCACACATCAAACCATTTTTTTACTGAAGTGTCATAGCCTGTAGTGCTCTACACCCCGCATCTAGCGCCTAGCTGCTCCATCATCTTGCGCCAAGCTGCTCCATCATCTAGCGCCTAGCTGCTCCAGTGTCTAGCACCTAGCTGCTCCATCATCTAGCACCTAACTGCTCCATCATCTAGCACCTAGCTGCTCCATCATCTAGTGCCAAGCTGCTCCATCATCTAGCGCATAACTGCTCCATCATCTAGCGCCTAGCTGCTCCATCATCTAGTGCCAAGCTGCTCCATCATCTAGCGCCTAGCTGCTCCAGTGTCTAGCGCCAAGCTGCTCCATCATCTAGCGCCAAGCTGCTCCATCATCTAGCACCAAGCTGCTCCAGTGTTTAGCGCCTAGCTGCTGCAGTGTCTAGCGCCTAGCTGCTCCATCATCTAGCGCCAAGCTGCTCCATCATCTAGCGCCTAGCTGCTCCAGTGTCTAGCGCCTAGCTGCTCCATCATCTTGCGCCTAGCTGCTCCATCATCTAGCGCCTAGCTGCTCCATCATCTAGCGCCTAGCTGCTCCATCATCTAGCGCCTAGCTGCTCCATCATCTAGCGCCTAGCTGCTCCATCATCTAGCGCCTAGCTGCTCCATCATCTTGCGCAAAGCTGCTCCATCATCTAGCGCCTAGCTGCTCCAGTGTCTAGCACCTAGCTGCTCCTTCATCTAGCACCTAACTGCTCCATCATCTAGCACCTAGCTGCTCCATCATCTAGCACCTAGCTGCTCCATCATCTAGTGCCTAGCTGCTCCATCATCTAGTGCCTAGCTGCTCCATCATCTAGTGCCAAGCTGCTCCATCATCTAGCGCCAAGCTGCTCCAGTGTCTAGCGCCTAGCTGCTCCAGTGTCTAGCGCCAAGCTGCTCCATCATCTAGCACCAAGCTGCTCCAGTGTTTAGCGCCTATCTCCTCCAGTGTCTAGCGCCTAGCTGCTCCATCATCTGGCGCCAAGCTGCTCCATCATCTAGCGCCAAGCTGCTCCAGTGTCTAGCGCCTAGCTGCTCCATCATCTAGCGCCTAGCTGCTCCATCATCTAGCGCCAAGCTGCTCCATCATCTAGCGCCAAGCTGCTCCATTATCTAGCGCCAAGCTGCTCCAGCATCTAGCTGCTCCAGCATCTCGCGCCAAGCTGCTCCATCATCTAGCGCCTAGCTGCTCCAGCGCCTAGTTGCTCCAGCATACAGCTGCTCCAGCATACAGCTGCTCCAGCATCTAGCGCCTAGCTTCTCCATCATCTATAGCGCCTAGCTGCTCCATCATCTAGAGCCTAGCTGCTCCATCATTTAGCACCAAGCTGCTCCAGCATCTAGCTGCTCCAGCATCTAGCGCTAAGCTGCTCCATCATCTAGCGCCTAGCTGCTCCAGTGTCTAGCGCCTAGCTGCTCCAGTGTCTAGCACCAAGCTGCTCCATCATCTAGCGCCAAGCTGCTCCATCATCTAGCACCAAGCTGCTCCAGTGTTTAGCGCCTATCTGCTCCAGTGTCTAGCGCCTAGCTGCTCCATCATCTGGCGCCAAGCTGCTCCATCATCTAGCGCCAAGCTGCTCCAGTGTCTAGCGCCTAGCTGCTCCATCATCTAGCGCCTAGCTGCTCCATCATCTAGCGCCAAGCTGCTCCATTTTCTAGCGCCAAGCTGCTCCAGCATCTAGCTGCTCCAGCATCTCGCGCCAAGCTGCTCCATCATCTAGCGCCTAGCTGCTCCAGCGCCTAGTTGCTCCAGCATACAGCTGCTCCAGCATCTAGCGCCTAGCTTCTCCATCATCTATAGCGCCTAGCTGCTCCATCATCTAGAGCCTAGCTGCTCCATCATTTAGCACCAAGCTGCTCCAGCATCTAGCTGCTCCAGCATCTAGCGCTAAGCTGCTCCATCATCTAGCGCCTAGCTGCTCCAGTGTCTAGTGCCTAGCTGCTCCAGCATCTAGCACCAAGCTGCTCCATCATCTAGTGGCAGCTGCTCCAGCGTCTAGCTGCTCCATCATCTAGCACCAAGCTGCTCCATCATCTAGCACCAAGCTGCTCCAGCATCTAGCGCCTGGCTGCTCCATCATCTAGCTGCTCCAGCATCTAGCACCTAGCTGCTCCAGCATCTAGAACCAAGATGCTCCAGCATCTAGCATCTAGCTGCTCCAGCATCTAGCACCTAGCTGCTCCAGCATCTAGCACCAAGCTGCTCCTGCATCTAGCATCTAGCTGCTCCAGCAGCTAGCGCCAAGCTGCTCCAGCATCTAGATGCTCCAGCATCTAGCGCCAAGTTCCAGCATCAAAGGACAGAAAGAGAAAGAGGAGGAGATGGAGAAAGTTTGAATTGACATACTACTTAGCAAAACAATTGCTTATCATCATTAGTAAACGCCCCTGCTATTAGGTCAAGTTGATCGACATTAGAAAAAAAGGTTAATAAAAATAAATCCTAAAAATGTATATAGGCCTATTTAAACAGTTTTGCCGGTTATTCATTTTCATGACGGCCTTCATCCAATACTGTCAGTTACACCGTTATTCAATTACCGTCACAGCCCTGTGTCTCACATTCCACTGGAGAGGATTCTAGAATGATTAACACATTCCATGTTTTAAGTAAGTTCCTAGAGCGGAACTTGGGAAGTCTGCATGGATAAGATAGTTGTGTGTTTTGTAGGGGATAGAATGAACATGTTGTGTGGCAGGCTAGGCTACTCACTGGGCACACGCTGGTTGAATCAACATTGTTTCCATGTCATTTCAATCAAATTACATTGAACCAACATGGAATACACTTTGAATTGACGTTTGTGCCCAGTGGGTAGGCTCCTGTCTGCCAGTCAGGGAGAGGGGGGTTGGCGGAGTGGGTTGGGGTGGGGTAGCGGGTACCAGGACAGAGCTGCGGTATTGATCCAGTCCTATCATTGTTGTCTCAAGTACAATGTCACTCCAGTCACCAGCACCCACAGGAGCTTCTAGCCCAGTGTGGGAGCATGGGACTCTCATCTATCTGATAGTAACACGCACACACACACACACACACACGGAGCACCAAACACACAAACAACATGCAGGGTACCTGAACCTATTCAGCAGCTCAGCATTACACAACAGAGAACCAGGGAGGGACATCCCCTCTGTATGTGTCCCTCTCTCTCATTCCCTCTATCACGTTAAAAACGCAGCGGCATGCTCCTGTTTTCTTTGTTTGTGCAGAAAACAGCATTGCCAGGCAACGGTAAAAGGCAGAGGGATGAAACTGCATGAACTGCGTGTGTGTTCAGCAGGAGCAGCCAGAACACACCAGTCCCCTTAAGAACTGTGTGTAACATGAGGTAGGTAGGTAGAGAGGGAGGGAGGTAGGTAGAGAGGGAGGGAGGTAGAGAGGGAGGTAGGTAGAGAGGGAGGTAGGTAGGTAGAGAGGGAGGTAGGTAGGTAGAGAGGGAGGTAGGTAGGTAGAGAGAGAGGGAGGTAGGTAGAGAGGGAGGGAGGTAGGTAGGTAGAGAGGGAGGGAGGTAGGTAGAGAGAGAGGGAGGTAGAGAGGTAGGTAGAGAGGGAGGGAGGTAGGTAGGTAGAGAGGGAGGTAGGTAGGTAGAGAGGGAGGTAGGTTGGTAGAGAGGGAGGAAGGTAGGTAGAGAGGGAGGAAGGTAGGTAGAGAGGGAGGAAGGTAGGTAGAGAGTGAGTGAGTGAGTGAGTGAGTGAGTGAGTGAGGGAGGTAGGTAGGTAGAGAGGAGAGTGTGGACTGGAGGAAAGGAAGGTAGGTAGGAAGGGAGAGGAGAGTGTGGACTGGAGGAAAGGAAAGTAGACGGGGAGGGAGAGGAGAGTGGACTGGAGGAAAGGACGGAAGGGAGTGAGGGAGAGGGATATGGAGCAAAGAAAATAAATGCCACATATTCTATGTTGGGTTAGGCAGTGTCCATAGTCACACACACACACACACACACAGGCATTCTCATGGCACTGAGGCAAGCAGATTTTGAAGAAAAATCTGATGTAGCAGGAGATGAAATATGCATGAGCTCATTTAGTAAATTGGCACCAAACAGAGTTTCTTCTGTCTACAGTCGACAGCACAAATGTAGTTACAACCCATTGGAGGAGGACAGTTTCATCCCTCTCCTCCTCTCCTCCTCTCCCCCTCTCCCCCTCTCCTCCTCTCCCCCTCTCCTCCTCTTCCCCCTATCCCCCTCTCCTCCTCTCCCCCTCTCCTCCTCTCCCCCTCTCCTCCTCTCCCCCTCTCCCCCTCTCTTCCTCTCCCCCTCTCCTCCTCTCCTCCTCTTCCCCCTATCCTCCTCTTCCCCCTCTCCCCCTCTCCCCCTCTCCTCCTCTCCCCCTCTCCTCCTCTTCCCCCTATCCCCCTCTCCTCCTCTCCCCCTCTCCTCCTCTCCCCCTCTCCCCCTCTCCTCCTCTCCCCCTCTCCTCCTCTCCCCCTCTCCTCCTCTTCCCCCTATCCTCCTCTTCCCCCTCTCCCCCTCTCCCCCTCTCCTCGTCTCCCCCTCTCCCCCTCTCCCCCTCTCCCCCTCTCCTCCCTCTCCTCCTCTTCCTCCTCTCCTCCCTCTCCCCCTCTCCCCCTCTCCTCCTCTCCTCCTCTCCCCCCTCTCCTCCTCTCCTCTTTTCTCATATCAACATCACATCACATTTTATGTGTCACATGGTCTACCAACAACAGGTGTGGACTAACAGTGAAATACTCACGGGTCCATCCCAAAACAGTGCAGACAGAAGGAAAATAGAGAAATACTATAAAGTAAAACATGTAATAATAAAAGTAATAGTAGATCCAAATAACTTCACAGATCTTCAGTGTAAAAGGTTTAAACACTGTTTCCATGCTTGTTCAATGAACCATAAACAACTGATGAACATGCACATGGAACGGTCGTTAAGACACTAACAGCTTACAGACGGTAGGCAATTAAGGTCACAGTTATGAAAACTTAGGACATTAAAAGAGGCATTTTTACTGACTGAAAAACACCAAAAGAAAGATGCCCAGGGTCCCTGTTCATCTGTGTGAACGTGTCTTAGGCATGCTGCAAGGAGGCATGAGGACTGCAGATGTGGCCAGGGTCCCTGCTCATCTGTGTGAATGTGCCTTAGGCATGCTGCAAGGAGGCATGAGGACTGCAGATGTGGCCAGGGTCCCTGCTCATCTGTGTGAATGTGCCTTAGGCATGCTGCAAGGAGGCATGAGGACTGCAGATGTGGCCAGGGCAATAAATTGCAATGTCTGTACTGTGAGACGCCTAAGACAGCGCTACAGGGAGACAGGACGGACAGCTGATCGTCCTCGCAGTGGCAGACCACGTGTAACAACACCTGCACAGGATCGGTACAGCCAAACATCACACCTGCTGGACAGGTACAGGATGGCAACAACAACTGCCGAGTTATCCCTCCATCAGTGCTCAGACTGTCCGCAATAGGCTGAGAGAGGCTGGACTGGGGGCTTGTAGGCCTGTTGTAAGGCAGGTCCTCACCAGACATCCCCGGCAACAATGTCGCATATGGGCACAAACTCGTCGGGTTTATGTCTATGGAACTTGTTCAGTTTATGTCTCAGTTGTTGAATCTTGTTATGTTGGTACAAATATTTACACATGTTAAATTAGCTGAAAATGAACGCAGTTGACAGTGAGAGGACCTTTCTTTTTTTGCTGAGTTTAATAAACCGTAGCAGGGTCAATTCAGATGGGTAGCTATCTGGTTACTATTTAACTAACTATTTAGCAGTCTTATGGCTTGGGGTTAGAAGCTGTTCAGGTTCCTGTTGGTTCCAGATTTGGTGCATCTGTACTGCTTTCCATATGGTAGCAGAGAGAACAGTCTATGACTTGGGTGACTGGAGCCTTTGACAATTTGTAGGGCCTTCATCTGACACCGCCTGGTAAATAGGTCCTGGATGGCAGGAAGCTTGGCTCCAGTGATGAACTGGGCCATACGCACTACAGACTGTAGCGCCTTGTGGTCTGATGCCGAGCAGATGCCATACTGCAGCCAGTCAAGATGCTCTCAATGGTGCAGCTGTATAACATTTTGAGGATCTGGGGACCCATGCCAAATCTTTTCAGCCTCTTGAGGGGGAAGCGGTGTTGTCGTGCCCTCTTCAAGACAGTCTTGGTGTGTTTGAACCATTATAATTTGTTGGGGATGTGGACACCAAGGAACTTGAAGCTCTCAACCTGCTCCACAACAGCACCGTCGATGTGAATGGGGGCAGACTCAGCCATCCTTTTCCTGTAGTCCACAATCAGCTGCTTGGTCTTGCTCACGTTGAGGGAGTTGTTGTTTTCCTGGCACCACACTGCCAGGTCTCTGACCTCCTCCCTATAGGCTGTCTCATCGTCGTCAATGATCAGGCCTACCACCGTCGTGTTGTCAGCAAACTTAATGATGGTGTTGGAGTTGTGCTTGGCCACGCAGTCGTGGGTGAACAGGGAATACAGGAGGGGACTGAGCACGCAACCCTGAGGGGCCCCTGTGATGAGGATTAGCGTGGCAGCTGTGTTGTTGCCTAACCTCACTGTCAGAAAGGATCCAGTTGATCCAGTTGTAGAGGGAGGTGTTTAGTCCCAGGGTCCTTAGCTTAGTAATGAGCTTAGAGGGCACTATGGTGTTGAACGCTGAGCAGTAGTTACCGAAAAGCATTCTCACGTAGGTGTTCCTTTTGTCCAAGTGAAAAGAGGGCAGACCAAAATCCCACTATTTTACCACGCCTTTACTATGCCTGCTTTTTATACTGTACCTGCATTTGCGTATATCTGAAAGGGGTAGGGGTAAAAAAAAAACATGGGAAATTGAAAACCAACCAAAGGACCTAGTCAATATTACTGCATTTATACCCTATAAACAAAATACATGTATTGGGGCTGTGTGAATGGTTCTCTGCTTTTTTTGCAGGTAGGCGGCAGGGTAGCCTAGTGGTTAGAGCGTTGGACTAGTAACCGGAAGGTTGTGAGTTCAAACCCCCGAGCTGACAAGGTACAAATCTGTCGTTCTGCCCCTGAACAGGCAGTTAACCCACTGTTCCCAGGCCGTCATTGAAAATAAGAATTTGTTCTTAACTGACTTGCCTGGTTAAATAAAGGTAAAAAAAAAAAAAAAAAAAAAAAAAAATTCACATGAACACTTCCATTGTTGAACAACTCCCTAATTAGAAATGGGTATCACAATCCTATTGTCCTCTTATTGTCTGGTACTGTATAAATGTAGTTACAGTCGTACAGTAGGATAACTGGCTGTTTATCAGTATGAATGTAGTTACAGTCGTACAGTAGGATAACTGGCTGTTTCTCAGTATAAATGTAGTTACAGTCGTACAGTAGGATAACTGGCTGTTTATCAGTATAAATGTAGTTACAGTCGTACAGTAGGATAACTGGCTGTTTAGCAGTATAAATGTAGTTATAGTCGTACAGTAGGATAACTGGCTGTTTAGCAGTATAAATGTAGTTATAGTCGTACAGTAGGATAACTGGCTGTTTATCAGTATAAATGTAGTTACAGTCGTACAGTAGGATAACTGGCTGTTTATCAGTATGAATGTAGTTACAGTCGTACAGTAGGATAACTGGTTGTTTATCAGTATAAATGTAGTTACAGTCGTACAGTAGGATAACTGGCTGTTTTTCAGTATAAATGTAGTTACAGTCGTACAGTAGGATAACTGGCTGTTTATCAGTATAAATGTAGTTACAGTCGTACAGTAGGATAACTGGCTGTTTATCAGTATAAATGTAGTTACAGTCGTACAGTAGGATAACTGGCTGTTTCTCAGTATAAATGTAGTTACAGTCGTACAGTAGGATAACTGGCTGTTTATCAGTATAAATGTAATTACAGTCGTACAGTAGGATAACTGGCTGTTTCTCAGTATAAATGTAGTTACAGTCGTACAGTAGGATAACTGGCTGTTTATCAGTATGAATGTAATTACAGTCGTACAGTAGGATAACTGGCTGTTTCTCAGTATAAATGTAGTTACAGTCGTACAGTAGGATAACTGGCTGTTTAGCAGTATAAATGTAGTTACAGTCGTACAGTAGGACAACTGGCTGTTTCTCAGTATAAATGTAATTACAGTCGTACAGTAGGATAACTGGCTGTTTATCAGTATAAATGTAGTTACAGTCGTACAGTAGGATAACTGGCATGTTTAGCAGTATAAATGTAATTACAGTCGTACAGTAGGATAACTGGCTGTTTATCAGTATGAATGTAATTACAGTCGTACAGTAGGTCAACTGGCTGTTTATCAGTATAAATGTAGTTACAGTCGTACAGTAGGATAACTGGCTGTTTCTCAGTATAAATGTAGTTAGTCGTACAGTAGGATAACTGGCTGTTTATCAGTATAAATGTAATTACAGTCGTACAGTAGGATAACTGGCTGTTTAGCAGTCTGTCTACTCTTTTTTCCCTCCCATTCCATCTCTCTCCCTGTTTTATCCCTGTGTGTTTTCCTCTATCTATATTCAGACACTAATATGCTTTATTGGCATGCCGGATTGAAACATGTTCCGTCTCTGTCATTCTCTCCTCCCGCTAACCCCCCCACTCTCTCTCTCTCTCTCTCTCTCTCTCTCTCTTTCTCTCTTTCTTTCTCTCTCTCTCTTTCTCTTTGTCTCTCACTCTCGCTAGCTCTCAGCTTTCCCATGTTGATTCTCAGCCTCCTGCCCCTCCTCCTGTTGCCGGGCCAGGGTTGCCATGCCGCTGACATTCCGGAGGACACCACGGCAGAGTTCTCCGTCAGACTGTACCACCTGCTGCAGGCGCGGGGGGGGGACGACAACATCATCTTCTCCCCCCTGAGTGTGGCTGTGGCCCTGGGCATGGTGGAGCTGGGGGCCCGCGGGGCCTCCCTCACACAGATACGCCAGGCTGTTGGCTTCAGCCACCTACCTACAGGTATACACACTGCAGAACACACACACAGCCAACTACCTACAGGTATACACACTGCAGAACACACACACATCCACCTACCTACAGGTATACACACTAGAGGTCGACCGATTTATGATTTTTCAACGCCGATACCAATGATTGGAGGACCAAAAAAGCAGATACCGATTAATCGGCCAATTTTTTTATTTTATTTATTTGTAATAATGACAATTACAACAATACTGAATGAAGACTTATTTTAACTTAAGATAATACATCAATAAAATAAATTTCGCCTCAAATAAATAATGAAATGTGTTCAATTTGGTTTAAATAATGAAAAAACAAAGTGTTGGAGAAGAAAGTAAAAGTGCAATATGTGCCATGTAAAAAAGCTAACGTTTAAGTTCCTTGCTCAGAACATGAGAACATATGAAAGCTGGTGGTTCCTTTTAACATGAGACTTCAATATTCCCAGTTAAGAAGTTTTAGGTTGTAGTTATTATAGGAATTATAGGACTATTTCTTTCTATACCATTTGTATTTCATATACCTTTGACTATTAGATGCTCTTATAGGCACTTTAGTATTGCCAGTGTAACAGTATAGCTTCCGTCCCTCTCCTCGCTCCTACCTGGGCTCGAACCAGGAACACATCGACAACAGCCACCCTCGAAGCAGCTTTACCCATACAGAGCAAGGGGAACAACCACTCCAAGGCTCAGAGCGAGTAACGTTTGAAACGCTATTAGCGCGCGCTAACTAGCTCGGTTACACCAACCTTACCTCTGGAGTTGATAGGCTTGAAGTCATAAACAGCGCAATGCTTGACACACAACGAAGAGCTGCTGGCAAAACGCCCGAATATGCTGTTTGAATTCATGTTTACACGCCTGCTTCTGCCTACCACCGCTCAGTCAGATACTTCGATACTTGTATGCTCAGTCAGATTATATGCAACGCAGGACAAGCTAGATAATATCTAGTAATATCATCAACCATGTGCAGTTAACTAGTGATTATGATTGATTGATTTGGCTTACTGTATTTGCGCAACAAGAGGCAGGTCTTTATTGAACTAGTTAACTGTATGGTTGCAAGATTGGATCCCCCGAGCTGTCGTTCTGCCCCAGAACGAGGCAGTTAACCCACCATTCCTAGGCCTTAATTGAAAATAAGAATGTGTTCTTTACTGACTTGCCAAGTTAAATAAAGATTAAATAAAGGTGTAAAAACAAAAAAAAAGTCAAATCGGCGCCCAAAAATACCGATTTCCGATTGTTATGAAAACTTGAACTCAGCCCTAATTAATCGGCCATTCCGATTAATCGGTCGACCTCTAATACACACACACACACACACACACACACACACACACACACACACACACACACACACACACACACACACACACAGACACACCTACCTACCTACCTACCTACCTACAGGTTTACACACCTCAGAACACACACACACACAGCCACCTACCTACAAGGTTGTGTGTCTCTGTCCGTCTCCCAGATGAGGAGTTCTCTCTGCTCCAGAACCTGACAGGGGCTCTGTCTGAAGACGACGCCCACTACATCATCCGATTGGCCAACTCCCTCTTCCTGCAGAGTGGAGTGACCTTTAACCCGGAGTTCCTGCGGCTGATGAGGAAGTACTTCCGGGCGGAGGTGGAGACGGTGGACTTCAGCGAATCAGCCGCCGTGGCAGAGCAGATCAATGGCTGGGTGGAGAACCACACTGAGAGTGAGTCTGTGTGTGTAATCAATGCGTGTGGTTTGTATGTAATCAATGCGTGTGGTTTGTGTGTAATCAATGCGTGTGGTTTGTGTGTAATCAATGCGTGTGGTTTGTGTGTAATCAATGCGTGTGGTTTGTGTGGAATCAATGCGTGTGGTTTGTGTGTAATCAATGCGTGTGGTTTGTTTGGAATCAATGCGTGTGGTTTGTGTGTAATCAATGCGTGTGGTTTGTGTGTAATCAATGCGTGTGGTTTGTTTGGAATCAATGCGTGTGGTTTGTGTGTAATCAATGCGTGTGGTTTGTGTGTAATCAATGCGTGTGGTTTGTGTGTAATCAATGCGTGTGGTTTGTGTGTAATCAATGCGTGTGGTTTGTGTGGAATCAATGCGTGTGGTTTGTGTGTAATCAATGCGTGTGGTTTGTTTGGAATCAATGCGTGTGGTTTGTGTGGAATCAATGCGTGTGGTTTGTTTGGAATCAATGCGTGTGGTTTGTGTGTAATCAATGCGTGTGGTTTGTGTGTAATCAATGCGTGTGGTTTGTTTGGAATCAATGCGTGTGGTTTGTGTGTAATCAATGCGTGTGGTTTGTGTGGAATCAATGCGTGTGGTTTGTGTGGAATCAAAATCAATTGTGTAAAAGGCTCATGATCGCCCGCTTGGAGTTTGCCAAAAGACACCTAAAGACTCTCAGACCATGAGAAACAATATTCCCTGGTCTGATGAATCCAAGAATGAACTCTTTGGCCTGAATGCCTAGTATCATGCCTGGAGGAAACCTTGCACCATCCCTACGGTGAAGCTTGGTGGTGGCAGCATCATGCTGTGGGGATGTTTTTCAGCGGCAGGGACTGGGAGACTAGTCAGGATCAAGTAAAAAATGAACGGAGCAAAGTACTGAGAGATCCTTGAGGAAAACCTGTTCAAGACCGCTCATGATCTCAGACTGGGGTGAAGGTTCACCTTCCAACAGGACAACGATTCTAAGCACACAGCCAGAACAACACAGGAGTGGCTTCGGGACAAGTCTCTGAATGTCCTTGAGTGGCCCAGCCAGAGCCCGGACTTGAACCTGATCGAACATCTCTAGAGAGACCTGAAAATAGCTGTGCAGCAACACTCCCCATCCAACCTGACAGAGCTTGAGAGGATCTGCAGAGAAGAATGGGAGAAACTCCCCAAATACAGGCGTGCCAAGCTTGTAGAGTCATACCCAAGAAGACTCGAGGCTGTAATCGCTGCCAAAGATGCTTCAACAGAGTATTGAGTAAAGGGTCTGAATACTTATGTAAATGTGACATTTCTGTTTTTTATTTTCAGTAAATTAGCACAAATTTCTAAATACCTGTTGTGCTTTGTCATTATAGGGTATTGTGATGTCATTATGGGGTATTGTGATGTCATTATGGGGTATTGTGATGTCATTATTGGGTATAGTAATGTCATTATGGGGTATTGTGATGTCATTATGGGGTATTGTGATGTCATTATGGGTTATTGTGTGTAGATCGAGGGGGAAAAACAATGTAATCAATTTTAGAATAAGGCTGTAACGTGGAAAAAGGGGTCTGAACACTTTCCAAAGTCATTGTATATAAGTTACCCCGCGGGTGGGTGTGTGTGTGTGTGTGTGTGTGTGTGTGTGTGTGTGTGTGTGTGTGTGTGTGTGTGTGTGTGTGTGTGTGTCTCCAGGTAAGATCCGTGACCTGTTGTCAGCTGATGACTTCAGCAGTGTGACCCAGCTGACCCTGGTCAACGCTGTGTACTTCCGGGGCAGCTGGAAGAACCAGTTCAGACCAGAAAACACCAGAACCTTCTCCTTCAGCAAAGACGACGGGAGCGAGGCCCAGACACACATGATGTACCAGCAGGGAGACTTCTACTATGGTGTGTGTGTGTGAACTCTCATGTACCAGTAGGAATAGAAACAGGTCTGCCAGAAGACACCTGTATATAAATCTATCACACAAACAAACACACACACACTCTCACAAACACACACACACTCTCACAAACACACACACACACACTTACATAACCACAGACACACTCTCTCACACACACACACTCTCACACACTCACACACACTCTCACAAACACACACACACACTCTCATTAACACACACACACTCTCATTAACACACACACACTCTCACAAACACACACACACACACTTACATAAACACAGACACACTCTCTCTCACACACACACACACACACACACTCTCACACACACACACACACACTCTCACAAACACACACACACACACACACACACACACTTACATAAACACAGACACACTCTCACACACACACACACTGTCACACACTCACACACACACTCTCAAACTTTAAACTCTGAAGACCGACCCCATGTCATGCTGCTACTCCCTCCAACCAGACGGCCTAATTTCAGAGTTTTACTGAAAGAGCTGAGCTAGTACTCACTGACTCTCACAAACACACACTCACACACACTCACTTACACTCACACACTTACACACTCACTTACACTCACACACTCTCACAAACACACACACATACAAACCCTTTTGCACAAAAAATGAAATGTGCTATTCTTATCTAGTCTCTCTTCTCTTTATCACAACCACAACCTCTGATATTGTCCTTATTTTAAACAGAAAATAAATATGTCTCTGAAATTTCCTACATGTTTGTGTGTATCTGTCTGTATGTGTGTGTGTCTGTCTGTGTCTGTGTGTGTGTCAGGTGAGTTCAGTGATGGTTCATCCGAGGCAGGTGGTGTGTACCAGGTGTTGGAGATGCCCTATGAAGGAGAGGACATGAGCATGCTGGTGGTGTTACCCAGACAGGAAGTCCCCCTGGCAGTCCTGGAGCCAATCATCAGAGCCCCTCTCTTGGAGGAGTGGGCCAACAACGTCAAGAGGCAGAAGGTGGAGGTCTACCTGCCCAGGTAGAGGACAAAACACACACACGCACATCTCTGTTTATCTGTTGTCAGGTTGGATGTGAGACACACACTGGCTCACACACACTTGTTCCGTTGTGTGTGTGTGTGTGTGTGTGTGTGTGTGTGTGTGTGTGTGTGTGTGTGTGTGTGTGTGTGTGTGCGTGTGTGTGTGTGTGTGTGTGTGTGTGTGTGTGTGTGTGTGTGTGTGTGTGTTGTCAGGTTTAAGGTTGAGCAGAAGGTAGACCTGAAGGAGGCTCTGCAGGATCTGGGCATCAAGAACATCTTCAGTAAAGACGCTGACCTCTCTGCCATGACAGGTGAGATGGCGAGTAAAAGCCTTGCCCATGACACACACACACACACACAGACACACACACACACACACACTGACAGACGCAGACACACACACACACACACATACAAACAAACAGACCTCTCCCATGACAGATGAGATGTTATTATTGGTATTTAATTGAAGTGGTTGTGGGGAAAAGTCTGAGGAACAAGCAGCGGTAGGTTTCATCATTCTAATGTAATTATACAATATGACGTAACATCAAACAGCATCAGAGAAACTGACCAACTTCCTGGAGAAAGATTCCAGGCTAATACTCTGTGTTTACATGTTCACGTGAATGATCCATGTGTCATCCTTGTAACCTTGGACCCTGTACTTTTAGGGATGCGCTCTGACATCACTTCTTATCAACAGAGAACCTGTACAAACTATTCCAATCCAACAGATAGCTCTGACATCACTTCTTATCAACAGAGAACCTGTACAAACTATTCCAATCCAACAGATAGCTCTGACATCACTTCCTATCAACAGAGAACCAGTACAAACTATTCCAAACCAACAGATAGCTCTGACATCACTTCCTATCAACAGAGAACCTGTACAAACTATTCCAAACCAACAGATAGCTCTGACATCACTTCCTATCAACAGAGAACCAGTACAAACTATTCCAAACCAACAGATAGCTCTGACATCACTTCCTATCAACAGAGAACCAGTACAAACTATTCCAAACCAACAGATAGCTCTGACATCACTTCCTATCAACAGAGAACCAGTACAAACTATTCCAAACCAACAGATAGCTCTGACATCACTTCTTATCAACAGAGAACCTGTACAAACTATTCCAATCCAACAGATAGCTCTGACATCACTTCTTATCAACAGAGAACCTGTACAAACTATTCCAATCCAACAGATAGCTCTGACATCACTTCCTATCAACAGAGAACCAGTACAAACTATTCCAAACCAACAGATAGCTCTGACATCACTTCCTATCAAGAGAGAACCAGTACAAACTATTCCAAACCAACAAACAGCTCTGACATCACTTCCTATCAACAGAGAACCAGTACAAACTATTCCAAACCAACAAACAGCTCTGACATCACTTCCTATCAACAGAGAACCAGTACAAACTATTCCAAACCAACAGATAGCTCTGACATCACTTCCTATCAACAGAGAACCAGTACAAACTATTCCAATCCAACAGATAGCTCTGACATCACTTCCTATCAACAGAGAACCAGTACAAACTATTCCAATCCAACAGATAGCTCTGACATCACTTCCTATCAACAGAGAACCAGTACAAACTATTCCAAACCAACAGATAGCTCTGACATCACTTCCTATCAACAGAGAACCTGTACAAACTATTCCAATCCAACAGATAGCTCTGACATCACTTCCTATCAACAGAGAGCTAACCAGTTATAACCAGGGAGAATAGCAGACATCCCTCTGACACAGAGACCTATATTAAAAGCCTTCAGATTTTAGAACCACACCATGTTGGTGCCTTTATTCTCTAAATGTCGCTGATGTAACAAAACATCAGAGTTTTGTTCCCTGTGACAGGACCAGCTGCAAACAGAGCCGCCAATTTAACAGACCTTTTGTATTGATTAGCATTGGGGATAATGTGTATCCAGGCCTTTACTGTGTTGTGACGTCAACACATATCTGCTTTCACTGGACATCTTCATAGGTTTAAAAAATGATCAGAAATCAACAGCACAACGCCGAAGCCGACACTATCACTTAGCAACGACCATGGAGGAGACAGTACACTATCACTTAGCAACGACCATGGAGGAGACAGTAGACTATCACTTAGCAACGACCATGGAGGAGAAAGTAGACTATCACTTAGCAACGACCATGGAGGAGACAGTACACTATCACTTAGCAACGACCATGGAGGAGACAGTAGACTATCACTTTGCAACGACCATGGAGGAGAAAGTAGACTATCACTTAGCAACGACCATGGAGGAGACAGTACACTATCACTTAGCAACGACCATGGAGGAGACAGTAGACTATCACTTAGCAACGACCATGGAGGAGACAGTACACTATCACTTAGCAACGACCATCGGTCGGTCTGAATATCTCTACCAAGGTACCGGGATCTGAGTGGGTCGGTCTGAATATCTCTACCAAGGTACCTTGAGCTGAGTGGGTCGGTCTGAATATCTCTACCAAGGTACCGGGATCTGAGTGGTTCGGTCTGAATATCTCTACCAAGGTACCTTGAGCTGAGTGGGTTGGTCTGAATATCTCTACCAAGGTACCTTGAGCTGAGTGGGTTGGTCTGAATATCTCTACCAAGGTACCGGGATCTGAGTGGGTCGGTCTGAATATCTCTACCAAGGTACCGGGATCTGAGTGGGTCGGTCTGAATATCTCTACCAAGGTACCGGGATCTGAGTGGGTCGGTCTGAATATCTCTACCAAGGTACCGGGATCTGAGTGGGTCGGTCTGAATATCTCTACCAAGGTACCGGGATCTGAGTGGGTCGGTCTGAATATCTCTACCAAGGTACCGGGATCTGAGTGGGTCGGTCTGAATATCTCTACCAAGGTACCGGGATCTGAGTGGGTCGGTCTGAATATCTCTACCAAGGTACCGGGATCTGAGTGGGTCGGTCTGAATATCTCTACCAAGGTACCGGGATCTGAGTGGGTCGGTCTGAATATCTCTACCAAGGTACCGGGATCTGAGTGGGTCGGTCTGAATATCTCTACCAAAGTACCGGGATCTGAGTGGGTCGGTCTGAATATCTCTACCAAAGTACCGGGATCTGAGTGGGTCGGTCTGAATATCTCTACCAAAGTACCGGGATCTGAGTGGGTCGGTCTGAATATCTACCAAAGTACCGGGATCTGAGTAGGTCGGTCTGAATATCTACCAAAGTACCGGGATCTGAGTAGGTCGGTCTGAATATCTACCAAGGTACCGGGATCTGAGTGGGTCGGTCTGAATATCTCTACCAAAGTACCGGGATCTGAGTGGGTCGGTCTGAATATCTACCAAAGTACCGGGATCTGAGTGGGTCGGTCTGAATATCTACCAAAGTACCGGGATCTGAGTGGGTCGGTCTGAATATCTACCAAAGTACCGGGATCTGAGTGGGTCGGTCTGAATATCTACCAAAGTACCGGGATCTGAGTGGGTCGGTCTGAATATCTACCAAAGTACCGGGATCTGAGTGGGTCGGTCTGAATATCTCTACCAAGGTACCGGGATCTGAGTGGGTCGGTCTGAATATCTCTACCAAGGTACCGGGATCTGAGTGGGTCGGTCTGAATATCTCTACCAAGGTACCGGGATCTGAGTGGGTCGGTCTGAATATCTCTACCAAGGTACCGGGATCTGAGTGGGTCGGTCTGAATATCTCTACCAAGGTACCGGGATCTGAGTGGGTCGGTCTGAATATCTCTACCAAGGTACCGGGATCTGAGTGGGTCGGTCTGAATATCTCTACCAAGGTACCGGGATCTGAGTGGGTCGGTCTGAATATCTCTACCAAGGTACCGGGATCTGAGTGGGTCGGTCTGAATATCTCTACCAAAGTACCGGGATCTGAGTGGGTCGGTCTGAATATCTCTACCAAAGTACCGGGATCTGAGTGGGTCGGTCTGAATATCTCTACCAAAGTACCGGGATCTGAGTGGGTCGGTCTGAATATCTACCAAAGTACCGGGATCTGAGTAGGTCGGTCTGAATATCTACCAAAGTACCGGGATCTGAGTAGGTCGGTCTGAATATCTACCAAGGTACCGGGATCTGAGTGGGTCGGTCTGAATATCTCTACCAAAGTACCGGGATCTGAGTGGGTCGGTCTGAATATCTACCAAAGTACCGGGATCTGAGTGGGTCGGTCTGAATATCTACCAAAGTACCGGGATCTGAGTGGGTCGGTCTGAATATCTACCAAAGTACCGGGATCTGAGTGGGTCGGTCTGAATATCTACCAAAGTACCGGGATCTGAGTGGGTCGGTCTGAATATCTACCAAAGTACCGGGATCTGAGTGGGTCGGTCTGAATATCTACCAAAGTACCGGGATCTGAGTGGGTCGGTCTGAATATCTACCAAAGTACCGGGATCTGAGTGGGTCGGTCTGAATATCTACCAAAGTACCGGGATCTGAGTGGGTCGGTCTGAATATCTACCAAAGTACCGGGATCTGAGTGGGTCGGTCTGAATATCTACCAAAGTACCGGGATCTGAGTGGGTCGGTCTGAATATCTACCAAAGTACCGGGATCTGAGTGGGTCGGTCTGAATATCTCTACCAAAGTACCGGGATCTGAGTGGGTCGGTCTGAATATCTACCAAAGTACCGGGATCTGAGTAGGTCGGTCTGAATATCTACCAAAGTACCGGGATCTGAGTAGGTCGGTCTGAATATCTACCAAGGTACCGGGATCTGAGTGGGTCGGTCTGAATATCTCTACCAAAGTACCGGGATCTGAGTGGGTCGGTCTGAATATCTACCAAAGTACCGGGATCTGAGTGGGTCGGTCTGAATATCTACCAAAGTACCGGGATCTGAGTGGGTCGGTCTGAATATCTACCAAAGTACCGGGATCTGAGTGGGTCGGTCTGAATATCTACCAAAGTACCGGGATCTGAGTGGGTCGGTCTGAATATCTACCAAAGTACCGGGATCTGAGTGGGTCGGTCTGAATATCTACCAAAGTACCGGGATCTGAGTGGGTCGGTCTGAATATCTACCAAAGTACCGGGATCTGAGTGGGTCGGTCTGAATATCTACCAAAGTACCGGGATCTGAGTGGGTCGGTCTGAATATCTACCAAAGTACCGGGATCTGAGTGGGTCGGTCTGAATATCTACCAAAGTACCGGGATCTGAGTGGGTCGGTCTGAATATCTACCAAAGTACCGGGATCTGAGTGGGTCGGTCTGAATATCTACCAAAGTACCGGGATCTGAGTGGGTCGGTCTGAATATCTACCAAAGTACCGGGATCTGAGTGGGTCGGTCTGAATATCTACCAAAGTACCGGGATCTGAGTGGGTCGGTCTGAATATCTACCAAAGTACCGGGATCTGAGTGGGTCCGTCAGATTGACAGAACAGCACCGCCCGTCAGAGGGTAAAAATAGACAGGGAGAGATCTTTAACCGTCTCCGTTAGAGTGGTAGAAACACTTCACATGTCAGAGTGTGAAATGAGTCTCCTCTTTGTGTTTATACTTTACCGTGTGTGTGTGTGTGTGTGTGTGTGTGTGTGTGTGTGTGTGTGTGTGTGTGTGTGTGTGTGTGTGTGTGGTCCAGATGGTAAGGACCTGTTCATTGGAAAGGCGGTGCAGAAAGCCTACCTGGAGGTGACCGAGGAGGGGGCGGAGGGAGCTGCAGGATCAGGTGACCTTATAGTTGCATCATCATCATTCCTGAAATGACATTCTGTTTGCAGGGTCTACCCTTACTATCTACCGTCTTTCTGCTCTCTCTTCGTCTCTTTTTTTCTTCTCAGTTTGACCTTCGCTTTGACAGTATTATTTCATTCTCTGCATCTCTCTCTCTCTTTTGCTGTTAAATGTTTTCTTCTCTGTATCCACCTGTTATATCTCTATCTTTCTCTCCACCGATTAGTCCTGTCTCTATCCCTCTCACTATCTCTCTATCTCTATCCCTCTCTCCACCGATTAGTCCCGTCTCTATCCTTCTCTCTATTTCTCTCTCTCTCTATTCCTCTCTCTCTCTCTATCCCTCTCACTATCTCTCTATCTCTATCTTTCTCTCCACCGATTAGTCCCGTCTCTATCATTCTCTCTATTTCTCTCTCTTTCTTTATCCCCCTCTCCGCATATTAGTCCCCAGTCTCTCTCTCTATTTTTCTCTCCACCGATTAGTCCCGTCTCTATCCTTCTCTCTCTATCAATCTCTTTCTTTCTCTCTCTTTCTTTATCCCTCTATCCACATATTAGTCCCCAGTCTCCCTCTCACTATCTCTATCCCTCTCTCCACCTATTAGTCCCCAGTCTCTATTTCTCTCTCTCTAACCCTCTCTCTCTCTCTCTTTATCTCTTTATCAATCTCTTTCTCTCTCTCTATCTCTATCCCTCTCTCCACCTATTAGTCCCCAGTCTCTATTTCTCTCTCGCGCGCTCTCTCTCTCTAACCCTCTCTTTATCTCTCTATCAATCTCTTTCTCTCTCTTTCTTTATCCCTCTCTCTACCTATTAGTCCCCATTCTTTATCTCTCTCTCTATCTCTCTCTTTCTATCCCAGTCTCTTTTCTATTGTTCTTGTCAATCTCCTGTGTTGTCTCAATGCAGTAATGTGTTGTCTTCCCAATGCAGTACTGTGTTGTCTTCCCACTGCAGTACTGTGTCGTATTCCCACTGCAGTACTGTGTCGTCTTCCCAATGCAGTACTGTGTCGTCTTCCCAATGCAGTACTGTGTCGTCTTCCCAATGCAGTAATGTGTTGTCTTCGCAATGCAGTACTGTGTTGCGTTCCATATGGATGGTATGCAAACAGTGCCCCCTCCTGCTTACTGTTCGGTGTCAGTAGATTTAAATGTCACTGGGAGAATCTCAGTTGCATACTCATCATCTCCTCCTTCTCAAAACCCATTGGAGGAGAAGGTCAGAGGGGCAGGACCTCTGGCTTTCTCATCTAATGGGTTTTGAGAAGGAGGCGAGGAGAGAGGAGGATGCAACTGAGATTCTTCCAGTGTGTTGAATGTTCTCTCTCTCTCCCTCTCTGTGTCCTGTAGGAATGATAGCCCTCACCAGGACTCTGGTTCTGTACCCTCAGGTCATGAATGTTTTCTCTCTCTCTCTCCCTCTCTGTGTTCTGTAGGAATGATAGCCCTCACCAGGACTCTGGTTCTGTACCCTCAGGTCATGAATGTTCTCTCTCTCTCCCTCTCTGTGTCCTGTAGGAATGATAGCCCTCACCAGGACTCTGGTTCTGTACCCTCAGGTCATGGCTGATCATCCCTTCTTCTTCATCATCAGAAACCGCAGGACAGGTGTGTGTTACACTGTCCGTCTGTCCGTCCCTCTGTTTGTCTCTGTCTGATTACATAACATATTTGCCTGACCCTAGTGTCTTCTCTGACAGTTTCTTTCTCTCCTCCTCTATGTGTCTGACCCTAGTGTCTTCTCTGACGGTTTCTTTCTCTCCTCCTCTATGTGTCTGACCCTAGTGTCTTCTCTGACAGTTTCTTTCTCTCCTCCTCTATGTGCCTGACCCTAGTGTCTTCTCTGACGGTTTCTTTCTCTCCTCCTCTATGTGTCTGACCCTAGTGTCTTCTCTGACGGTTTCTTTCTCTCCTCCTCTATGTGTCTGACCCTAGTGTCTTCTCTGACGGTTTCTTTCTCTCCTCCTCTATGTGCCTGATCCTAGTGTCTTCTCTGACGGTTTCTTTCTCTCCTCCTCTATGTGCCTGACCCTAGTGTCTTCTCTGACGGTTTCTTTCTCTCCTCCCCTCCAGGTTCTATCCTGTTCATGGGAAGGGTTATGACACCAGAGGTCATTGAGCCTACCGACTTCGACAATGACTCCATGTAACTATGACGACGACCAATGGGATTCCAGTGTGCTGCTATCCTGCTATGAGGTCATATGCTCAAAGCCAATCAGATCCAGGCAAAACGACGCCATAAACGCAACCTTTCCTCTCCCCATCGTCGGCTGTGTTTTTATACTCTTATCGAGAATGTACATGATTCCTATTCTATATTCTATATTCTATTTGATATATATTGATATATACAAATAATGTGACTGTGTTTTGATACTGTAAGCTTTAACCACTTGGTAAGAGAGAGGGAGAGAGAGATGTAAATATATATAAAGAAAAGTTAAATGGTTTCTATGGTCTATTGGATCAGTAGACAGCCATTAGACATCTGTGCACTGCCCCTTTAATTTCACTAGCCTCACACACACACATGCTCTGTCGTTTCAGGTGTCTCCCAAATCAACGCCATTATATTCCTGTACATTTACTACCGTGTTATATATAAGACTAGATATTTATTGCAAAAAAAAAAAAAAAAAAAACTTGTGCAGATTAAATATATATATATACGTATGTAAACACAGAATCTTAGTAATTCTATTTTAGTCCCCCCCCCCCCCCCCCCCCCCCACGCTAGAAGTACCCGGCTAAAATACTGATGAACTAACATGCCTTATGAGTTGTTGATTTAGTGCAGGCTTTTGAAGACAGTTTAAAATAGTGTGGTCTTGTGAAGAGGCGTGCAGGTGGATTTGGAGACCAGCTATATTCACTCTTTTACGGAAATAAATATCAACGTGTTCCAGTTACAATTGTCTGATGTCTTTTTGTATGTAATTGCATTGAATTGTATTTGGTAAAACTACTTTACATTAAGTACCTGTTATACCAGTGTAGTAACGCTGTACAACAGTATTAGTAATAGTAGTTACATCATTTCTAATGATCTTCTGAGGTAAATGGACATATAACAGTCAAGATAAGACTGTAAATGACCTTGACAAGCCCTCTGGATACATCACTATACCTCATTGAAATACCACAGTAGCAAGAACAGAGTCGGCCTAGGCCAAATCTGAGCAATGTTATTTTTGGCCAAGATAGAGCCATCATTTGGCATGGAGAGAGAGAGAGATCTGATCACAGAAGTAGTCAAGGGCACACTGGAGGACAGACAAGACTAGGGAATGAGGCTGCATCTCAGAGGCTAACCTCTTCTCCTCCCCCTCATTGCAGATGATGGAAAGAGAGCTGAAGGCAGAATAACCATATCATTACAGAACAATGTAGTACTCCTAATACAGGACTATTAATACAGGACTAGTAATACAGGACTAGTAAAGGCCTGTTAATACAGGACTAGTAATACAGGACTAGTAAAGGTCTGTTAATACAGGACTAGTAATACAGGACTAGTAATACAGGACTAGTAATACAGGACTAGTAAAGGTCTGTTAATACAGGACTACTAATACCGGACTAGTAAAGGTCTGTTAATACAGGACTAGTAAAGGTCTGTTAATACAGGACTATTAATACAGGACTAGTAATACAGGACTAGTAAAGGCCTGTTAATACAGGACTACTAATACCGGACTAGTAAAGGTCTGTTAATACAGGACTAGTAAAGGTCTGTTAATACAGGACTAGTAATACAGGACTAGTAATACAGGACTAGTAAAGGTCTGTTAATACAGGACTAGTAATACAGGACTAGTAAAGGTCTGTTAATACAGGACTAGTAATACAGGACTAGTAATACAGGACTAGTAAAGGCCTGTTAATACAGGACTAGTAATACAGGACTAGTAAAGGTCTGTTAATACAGGACTACTAATACCGGACTAGTAAAGGTCTGTTAATACAGGACTAGTAAAGGTCTGTTAATACAGGACTATTAATACAGGACTAGTAATACAGGACTAGTAAAGGCCTGTTAATACAGGACTAGTAAAGGCCTGTTAATACAGGACTAGTAATACAGGACTAGTAAAGGTCTGTTAATACAGGACTAGTAATACAGGACTAGTAATACAGGACTAGTAAAGGTGTGTTAATACAGGACTAGTAAAGGTGTGTTAATACAGGACTAGTAAAGGTCTGTTAATACAGGACTAGTAAAGGTCTGTTAATACAGGACTAGTAATACAGGACTAGTAATACAGGACTAGTAAAGGTCTGTTAATACAGGACTAGTAAAGGTCTGTTAATACAGGACTAGTAAAGGTCTGTTAATACAGGACTAGTAAAGGTCTATTAATACAGGACTAGTAATACAGGACTAGTAAAGGTATGTTAATACAGGACTATTAATACAGGACTAGTAATACAGGACTAGTAAATGTCTATTAATACAGGACTATTAATACAGGACTAGTAATACAGGACTAGTAATACAGGACTAGTAAAGGTCTATTAATACAGGACTATTAATACAGGACTAGCAATACAGGACTAGTAAAGGTCTATTAATACAGGACTAGTGCTACAGGACTAGTAAAGGACTATTAATACAGGACTAGTAATACAGGACTAGTAAAGGTATATTAATACAGGACTAGTAATACAGGACTAGTAAAGGACTATTAATACCGGACTATTAATACAGGACTAGTATTACAGGACTAGTAAAGGTCTATTAATAGAGGACTAGTAATACAGGACTAGTAAAGGTCTGTTAATACAGGACTAGTAATACAGGACTAGTAATACAGGACTAGTAATACAGGACTATTAATACAGGACTAGTAAAGGTCTGTTAATACAGGACTATTAATACAGGACTAGTAATACAGGACTAGTAAAGGTCTGTTAATACAGGACTAGTAAAGGCCTGTTAATACAGGACTAGTAATACAGGACTAGTAAAGGTATGTTAATACAGGACTAGTAAAGGTATGTTAATACAGGACTAGTAAAGGTATGTTAATACAGGACTAGTAAAGGTCTGTTAATACAGGACTAGTAAAGGTCTGCTAATACAGGACTAGTAAAGGTATGTTAATACAGGACTAGTAAAGGTGTGTTAATACAGGACTAGTAATACAGGACTAGTAAAGGTCTGTTAATACAGGACTAGTAATACAGGACTAGTAAAGGTCTGTTAATACAGGACTAGTAATACAGGACTAGTAATACAGGACTAGTAATACAGGACTAGTAAAGGTATGTTAATACAGGACTAGTAATACAGGACTAGTAAAGGTCTGTTAATACAGGACTAGTAAAGGTCTGTTAATACAGGACTAGTAATACAGGACTAGTAAAGGTCTGTTATTACAGGACTAGTCATACAGGACTAGTAAAGGTATGTTAATACAGGACTAGTAATACAGGACTAGTAATACAGGACTAGTAAAGGTCTGTTAATACAGGACTAGTAATACAGGACTAGTAAAGGTCTGTTAATACAGGACTAGTAAAGGTCTGTTAATACAGGACTAGTAAAGGTCTGTTAATACAGGACTAGTAAAGGCCTGTTAATACAGGACTAGTAATACAGGACTAGTAAAGGTCTGTTAATACAGGACTAGTAATACAGGACTAGTAAAGGTCTGTTAATACAGGACTAGTAAAGGTCTGTTAATACAGGACTAGTAATACAGGACTAGTAAAGGTCTGTTAATACAGGACTAGTAATACAGGACTAGTAAAGGTCTGTTAATACAGGACTATTAATACAGGACTAGTAAAGGCCTGTTAATACAGGACTAGTAATACAGGACTAGTAATACAGGACTAGTAAAGGTCTGTTAATACAGGACTAGTAATACAGGACTAGTAAAGGTCTGTTAATACAGGACTAGTAAAGTTCTGTTAATACAGGACTAGTAATACAGGACTAGTAAAGGTCTGTTAATACAGGACTAGTAAAGGTCTGTTAATACAGGACTAGTAAAGGTCTGTTAATACAGGACTAGTAATACAGGACTAGTAATACAGAACTAGTAATACAGGACTAGTAATACAGGACTAGTAATACAGGACTAGTAAAGGTCTGTTATTACAGGACTAGTAATACAGGACCAGTAAAGGCCTGTTAATACAGGACTAGTAAAGGTCTGTAAGTACAGGACTAGTAAAGGTCTGTTAATACAGGACTAGTAAAGGTCTGTAAATACAGGACTAGTAAAGGTCTATTAATACAGGACTAGTAATACAGGACTAGTAAAGGCCTGTTAATACAGGACTAGTAAAGGTCTGTAAATACAGGACTAGTAAAGGTCTATTAATACAGGACTTGTAATACAGGACTAGTAAAGGTCTGTTAATACAGGAATAGTAATACAGGACTAGTAAAGGTCTGTTAATACAGGACTAGTAAAGGTCTGTTAATACAGGACTAGTAAAGGTCTGTTAATACAGGACTAGTAATACAGGACTAGTAAAGGTCTGTTAATACAGGACTAGTAATACAGGACTAGTAATACAGGACTAGTAAAGGTATGTTATTACAGGACTAGTAATACAGGACTAGTAAAGGTCTATTAATAGAGGACTAGTAATACAGGACTAGTAAAGGTCTGTTAATACAGGACTAGTAATACAGGACTAGTAAAGGTCTGTTAATACAGGACTATTAATACAGGACTAGTAATACAGGACTAGTAAAGGTCTGTTAATACAGGACTAGTAAAGGCCTGTTAATACAGGACTAGTAATACAGGACTAGTAAAGGTATGTTAATACAGGACTAGTAAAGGTATGTTAATACAGGACTAGTAAAGGTATGTTAATACAGGACTAGTAAAGGTCTGTTAATACAGGACTAGTAAAGGTCTGCTAATACAGGACTAGTAAAGGTATGTTAATACAGGACTAGTAAAGGTGTGTTAATACAGGACTAGTAATACAGGACTAGTAAAGGTCTGTTAATACAGGACTAGTAATACAGGACTAGTAAAGGTCTGTTAATACAGGACTAGTAATACAGGACTAGTAATACAGGACTAGTAATACAGGACTAGTAAAGGTATGTTAATACAGGACTAGTAATACAGGACTAGTAAAGGTCTGTTAATACAGGACTAGTAAAGGTCTGTTAATACAGGACTAGTAATACAGGACTAGTAAAGGTCTGTTATTACAGGACTAGTCATACAGGACTAGTAAAGGTATGTTAATACAGGACTAGTAATACAGGACTAGTAATACAGGACTAGTAAAGGTCTGTTAATACAGGACTAGTAATACAGGACTAGTAAAGGTCTGTTAATACAGGACTAGTAAAGGTATGTTAATACAGGACTAGTAAAGGTCTGTTAATACAGGACTAGTAAAGGCCTGTTAATACAGGACTAGTAATACAGGACTAGTAAAGGTCTGTTAATACAGGACTAGTAATACAGGACTAGTAAAGGTCTGTTAATACAGGACTAGTAAAGGTCTGTTAATACAGGACTAGTAATACAGGACTAGTAAAGGTCTGTTAATACAGGACTAGTAATACAGGACTAGTAAAGGTCTGTTAATACAGGACTATTAATACAGGACTAGTAAAGGCCTGTTAATACAGGACTAGTAATACAGGACTAGTAATACAGGACTAGTAAAGGTCTGTTAATACAGGACTAGTAATACAGGACTAGTAAAGGTCTGTTAATACAGGACTAGTAAAGTTCTGTTAATACAGGACTAGTAATACAGGACTAGTAAAGGTCTGTTAATACAGGACTAGTAAAGGTCTGTTAATACAGGACTAGTAAAGGTCTGTTAATACAGGACTAGTAATACAGGACTAGTAATACAGAACTAGTAATACAGGACTAGTAATACAGGACTAGTAATACAGGACTAGTAAAGGTCTGTTATTACAGGACTAGTAATACAGGACCAGTAAAGGCCTGTTAATACAGGACTAGTAAAGGTCTGTAAGTACAGGACTAGTAAAGGTCTGTTAATACAGGACTAGTAAAGGTCTGTAAATACAGGACTAGTAAAGGTCTATTAATACAGGACTAGTAATACAGGACTAGTAAAGGCCTGTTAATACAGGACTAGTAAAGGTCTGTAAATACAGGACTAGTAAAGGTCTATTAATACAGGACTTGTAATACAGGACTAGTAAAGGTCTGTTAATACAGGAATAGTAATACAGGACTAGTAAAGGTCTGTTAATACAGGACTAGTAAAGGTCTGTTAATACAGGACTAGTAAAGGTCTGTTAATACAGGACTAGTAATACAGGACTAGTAAAGGTCTGTTAATACAGGACTAGTAATACAGGACTAGTAATACAGGACTAGTAAAGGTATGTTATTACAGGACTAGTAATACAGGACTAGTAAAGGCCTGTTAATACAGGACTAGTAAAGGTCTGTAAATACAGGACTAGTAAAGGTCTGTTAATACAGGACTAGTAATACAGGACTAGTAATACAGGACTAGTAAAGGTCTGTAAATACAGGACTTGTAAAGGTCTGTTAATACAGGACTAGTAAAGGTCTGTAAATACAGGACTAGTAAAGGTCTATTAATACAGGACTAGTAATACAGGACTAGTAAAGGTCTGTTAACACAGGACTAGTAATACAGGACTAGTAATACAGGACTAGTAAAGGTCTGTTAATACAGGACTAGTAATACAGGACTAGTAAAGGTCTGTTAATACAGGACTAGTAAAGTTCTGTTAATACAGGACTAGTAATACAGGACTAGTAAAGGTCTGTTAATACAGGACTAGTAAAGGTCTGTTAATACAGGACTAGTAAAGGTCTGTTAATACAGGACTAGTAATACAGGACTAGTAATACAGAACTAGTAATACAGGACTAGTAATACAGGACTAGTAATACAGGACTAGTAAAGGTCTGTTATTACAGGACTAGTAATACAGGACCAGTAAAGGCCTGTTAATACAGGACTAGTAAAGGTCTGTAAGTACAGGACTAGTAAAGGTCTGTTAATACAGGACTAGTAAAGGTCTGTAAATACAGGACTAGTAAAGGTCTATTAATACAGGACTAGTAATACAGGACTAGTAAAGGCCTGTTAATACAGGACTAGTAAAGGTCTGTAAATACAGGACTAGTAAAGGTCTATTAATACAGGACTTGTAATACAGGACTAGTAAAGGTCTGTTAATACAGGAATAGTAATACAGGACTAGTAAAGGTCTGTTAATACAGGACTAGTAAAGGTCTGTTAATACAGGACTAGTAAAGGTCTGTTAATACAGGACTAGTAATACAGGACTAGTAAAGGTCTGTTAATACAGGACTAGTAATACAGGACTAGTAATACAGGACTAGTAAAGGTATGTTATTACAGGACTAGTAATACAGGACTAGTAAAGGCCTGTTAATACAGGACTAGTAAAGGTCTGTAAATACAGGACTAGTAAAGGTCTGTTAATACAGGACTAGTAATACAGGACTAGTAATACAGGACTAGTAAAGGTCTGTAAATACAGGACTTGTAAAGGTCTGTTAATACAGGACTAGTAAAGGTCTGTAAATACAGGACTAGTAAAGGTCTATTAATACAGGACTAGTAATACAGGACTAGTAAAGGTCTGTTAACACAGGACTAGTAATACAGGACTAGTAAAGGTCTGTTAATACAGGACTAGTAATACAGGACTAGTAAAGGTATGTTAATACAGGACTAGTAAAGGTTTGTTAATACAGGACTAGTAATACAGGACTAGTAAAGGTCTGTTAATACAGGACTAGTAAGGGTCTGTTAATAAAGGACTAGTAATACAGGACTAGTAAAGGTCTGTTAATACAGGACTAGTAATACAGGACTAGAAATACAGGACTAGTAATACAGGACTAGTAAAGGTCTGTTATTACAGGACTAGTAATACAGGACTAGTAAAGGCCTGTTAATGCAGGACTAGTAATACAGGACTAGTAATACAGGACTAGTAAAGGTCTGTTATTACAGGACTAGTAAAGGTCTGTAAATACAGGACTAGTAAAGGTCTGTTTATACAGGACTAGTAAAGGTCTGTTAATACAGGACTAGTAATACAGGACTAGTAAAGGTCTGTTAATACAGGACTAGTAATACAGGACTAGTAAAGGTCTGTTAATGCAGGACTAGTAATACAGGACTAGTAAAGGTCTGTTAATACAGGACTAGTAATACAGGACTAGTAAAGGTATGTTAATACAGGACTAGTAAAGGTCTGTTAATACAGGACTAGTAAAGGTCTGTTAATACAGGACTAGTAATACAGTAATTGGAAAGGTCTGTTAATACAGGACTAGTAATACAGGACTAGTAATACAGGACTAGTAAAGGTCTGTTAATACAGGACCAGTAAAGGCCTGTTAATTCAGGACTAGTAATACAGGACTAGTAAAGGTCTGTAAATACATGACTAGTGAATGTCTGTTAATACAGGACTAGTAAAGGTCTGTTAATACAGGACTAGTAAAGGTCTGTAAATACAGGACTAGTAAAGGTCTGTTAATACAGGACTAGTAAAGGTCTGTTATTACAGGACTAGTAATACAGGACTAGTAAAGGCCTGTTAATACAGGGCTAGTAATACAGGCCTAGTAAAGGTCTGTTAATACAGGACTAGTAAAGCTGTTAATACAGGACTAGTAAAGGTCTGTTAATACAGGACTAGTAAAGGTCTGCTAATGCAGGACTAGTAAAGATCTGTTAATACAGGACTAGTAAAGGTCTGTTAATACAGGACTAGTAAAGGTCTGTTAATACAGGACTAGTAAAGGTCTGCTAATACAGGACTAGTAAAGGTCTGTTAATACAGGAATTGTAAAGGCCTGTTAATACAGGACTAGTAATACAGGACTAGTAAAGGTCTGTTAATACAGGACTAGTGAAGGCCTATTAATACAGGACTAGTAATACAGGACTAGTAAAGGTCTGTTAATACAGGACTAGTAATACAGGACTAGTAAAGGTCTGTTAATACAGGACTAGTAAAGGTCTGTTAATACAGGACTAGTAAAGGTATGTTAATACAGGACTAGTAAAGGCCTGTTAATACAGGACTAGTAAAGGTCTGTTAATACAGGACTAGTAATACAGAACTAGTAAAGGTCTGTTAATACAGGACTAGTAATACAGGACTAGTAAAGGTCTGTTAATACAGGACTAGTAAAGGTCTGTTAATACAGGACTAGTAAAGGTCTGTTAATACAGGACTAGTAAAGGTCTGTTAATACAGGACTAGTTAAGGTATGTTAATACAGGACTAGTAATACAGGACTAGTAATACAGGACTAGTAATACAGGACTAGTAAAGGTCTGTTAATACAGGACTAGTAAAGGTCTGTTAATACAGGACTAGTAATACAGGACTAGTAAAGGTCTGTTAATATAGGACTAGTAAAGGCCTGTTAATACAGGACTAGTAATACAGGACTAGTAAAGGTCTGTTAATACAGGACTAGTAAAGGTCTGTTAATACAGGACTAGTAATACAGGACTGGTAAAGGTCTATTAATACAGGACTAGTAATACAGGACTAGTAAAGGTCTGTTAATACAGGACTATTAAAGGTCTGTTAATACAGGACTAGTAATACAGGACTAGTAAAGGTCTATTAATATAGGACTAGTAAAGGCCTGTTAATACAGGACTAGTAAAGGTCTGTTAATACAGGACTAGTAATACAGGACTAGTAAAGGTCTGTTAATACAGGACTAGTAATACATGACTAGTAAAGGCCTGTTAATACAGGACTAGTAAAGGTCTGTTAATACAGGACTAGTAATACAGGACTAGTAAAGGTATGTTAATATAGGACTAGTAAAGGCCTGTTAATACAGGACTAGTAAAGGCCTGTTAATACAGGACTAGTAAAGGCCTATTAATACAGGACTAGTAAAGGTCTGTTAATACAGGACTAATAATACAGGACTAGTAAAGGTATATTAATATAGGACTAGTAAAGGCCTGTTAATACAGGACTAGTAAAGGTCTGTTAATACAGGACTAGTAATACAGGACTAGTAAAGGTCTGTTAATACAGGACTAGTAATACAGGACTAGTAAAGGCCTGTTAATACAGGACTAATAAAGGCCTGTTAATACAGGACTAGTAAAGGCCTGTTAATACAGGACTAGTAAAGGTCTGTTAATACAGGACTAGTAATACAGGACTAGTAAAGATATGTTAATACAGGACTAGTAAAGGCCTGTTAATACAGGACTAGTAATACAGGACTAGTAAAGGCCTGTTAATAAAGGACTAGTAAAGGCCTGTTAATACAGGACTAGTAAAGGTCTGTTAATACAGGACTAGTAATACAGGACTAGTAAAGATATGTTAATACAGGACTAGTAAAGGCCTGTTAATACAGGACTAGTAATACAGGACTAGTAAAGGCCTGTTAATACAGGACTAGTAAAGGCCTGTTAATACAGGACTAGTAAAGGCCTGTTAATACAGGACTAGTAATACAGGACTAGTAAAGGTCTATTAATATAGGACTAGTAAAGGCCTGTTAATACAGGACTAGTAAAGGCCTGTTAATACAGGACTAGTAAAGGTCTGTTAATACAGGTCTATTAATATAGGACTAGTAAAGGTATGTTAATACAGGACTAGTAAAGGTCTGTTAATACAGGACTAGTAAAGGCCTGTTAATACAGGACTAGTAAAGGTCTGTTAATACAGGACTAGTAATACAGGACTAGTAAAGGTATGTTAATACAGGACTAGTAAAGGTATGTTAATACAGGACTAATAAAGGTCTGTTAATACAGGACTAGTAATACAGGACTAGTAAAGGTCTGTTAATACAGGACTAGTAAAGGTATATTAATACAGGACTAGTAATACAGGACTAGTAAAGGTCTGTTAATACAGGACTAGTAAAGGTCTATTAATACAGGACTAGTAATACAGGACTAGTAACGGTATGTTAATACAGGACTAGTAAAGTCTGTTAATACAGGACTAGTAATACAGGACTAGTAAAGGTCTATTAATACAGGACTAGTAATATAGGACTAGTAAAGGTATGTTAATACAGGACTAGTAAAGGTCTGTTAATACAGGACTAGTAATACAGGACTAGTAAAGGTCTGTTAATACAGGACTAGTAATACAGGACTAGTAAAGGTATGTTAATACAGGACTAGTAAAGGTCTGTTAATACAGGACTAGTAATACAGGACTATTAAAGGTCTGTTAATACAGGACTAGTAATACAGGACTAGTAAAGGTCTGTTAATACAGGACTAGTAAAGGTCTGTTAATACAGGACTAGTAATACAGGACTAGTAAAGGTCTGTTAATACAGGACTATTAATACAGGACTAGTAAAGGTCTGTTAATACAGGACTAGTAAAGGTATGTTAATACAGGACTAGTAATACAGGACTAGTAAAGGTCTGTTAATACAGGACTATTAATACAGGACTAGTAAAGGTCTGTTAATACAGGACTAGTAAAGGTATGTTAATACAGGACTAGTAAAGGTCTGTTAATACAGGACTAGTAAAGGCCTGTTATTACAGGACTAGTAAAGGTCTGTTAATACAGGACTAGTAATACAGGACTAGTAAAGGTATGTTAATACAGGACTAGTAAAGGTATGTTAATACAGGACTAGTAAAGGTCTGTTAATACAGGACTAGTAAAGGTCTGTTAATACAGGACTAGTAAAGGTCTGTTAATACAGGACTAGTAAAGGTGTGTTAATACAGGACTAGTAAAGGTCTGTTAATACAGGACTAGTAAAGGTCTGTTAATACAGGACTAGTAAAGGTCTGTTAATACAGGACTAGTAATACAGGACTAGTAATACAGGACTAGTAATACAGGTCTGTTAATACAGGACTAGTAATACAGGACTAGTAATACAGGACTAGTAATACAGGACTAGTAATACAGGTCTGTTAATACAGGACTAGTAATACAGGACTAGTAATACAGGACTAGTAATACAGGTCTGTTAATACAGGACTAGTAATACAGGTCTGTTAATACAGGACTAGTAATACAGGACTAGTAATACAGGTCTGTTAATACAGGACTAGTAATACAGGTCTGTTAATACAGGACTAGTAATACAGGACTAGTAAAGGTCTGTTAATACAGGACTAGTAATACAGGACTAGTAAAGGTCTGTCAATACAGGACTAGTAATACAGGACTAGTAAAGGTCTGTTAATACAGGACTAGTAAAGGTCTGTTAATACAGGACTAGTAATACAGGACTAGTAATACAGGACTAGTAATACAGGACTAGTAAAGGTCTGTTAATACAGGACTAGTAAAGGTCTGTTAATACAGGACTAGTAATACAGGACTAGTAAAGGTCTGTTAATACAGGACTAGTAAAGGTCTGTTAATACAGGACTAGTAAAGGTCTGTTAATACAAGACTAGTAATACAGGCCTGTTAATACAGGACTAGTAAAGGTCTGTTAATACAGGACTAGTAAAGGTCTGTTAATACAGGACTAGTAATACAGGACTAGTAAAGGTCTGTTAATACAGGACTAGTAAAGGTCTGTTAATACAGGACTAGTAATACAGGACTAGTAATACAGGACTAGTAAAGGTCTGTTAATACAGGACTAGTAAAGGTCTGTTAATACAGGACTAGTAATACAGGACTAGTAAAGGTATGTTAATACAGGACTAGTAAAGGTCTGTTAATACAGGACTAGTAAAGGTCTGTTAATACAGGACTAGTAAAGGTCTGTTAATACAGGACTAGTAAAGGTCTGCTAATACAGGACTAGTAATACAGGACTAGTAAAGGTATGTTAATACAGGACTAGTAAAGGTCTGTTAATACAGGACTAGTAATACAGGACTAGTAATACAGGACTAGTAAAGGTCCAGTGCACTACTTTAAAAAAATCGGTTTATTTCAGGGGATGCTGCATCCCGCTATGGGCATCACCCTTAGAACCTCTACATCCCGCTATGGGCACACTGACGTACCTTACACCCCCTGCCCAGAGGAGGGGTTTATAGACTATCGACATTCACTATTGAGAGGTCAATGTCAGAGATGGCATAGCCAGTCTGTTCAGTCACAGTGTATCAGCGAGTGGGATACGAAACACCTTTCTTCCCAAATATCTTTTCATTTGTTATTCAGGTCTAAGAATGTGCACCACCCGGCAGCACGTACGGTGCCAGGGGATGATTGATCAGCATGCGCATGACCCAGCAGTTAATTGAATCGAAGGTTGTTGGAGGTCTTACACCAGAACGAACGAACGATGGAAATACGTCATTCGCTTCACGCACAGAGACTGATTTCCTTTGCGCTCAAACTCAATCGTGTTTTTGGGAATGTAACATTGATCTCTCACTCTCTTACAGCGTATTTTATGGTTTTCTCCTACAAAACAAAACAGCTAATTCCTGTATTCAAAGGATGCAATAACACGAAATAAGAATGATCACCTTTGTGTCTAAAATAAATCAATAACATTCTTGTTTATTTATTGAAGGAATGCTACTCAATCAAAACATGACTACGTGACAACCCCTAGGCCGAGTCACAACAAACAGACAAGAGATTCCTTCAGTAATTGTACAAATCCCCCAAAAAGGTATTTATTTGAGTGTTAAGGGCTCCACAGGTTACTCTCCGTGGTAACTAGTGTAGGAAAGCTAACTGAGAATGTCCTGGTGAAATACATAACAGTCCGAATGCTTTTAACCTTTATGTATTTGATCATTTCTACCGCTGCTAGCCTGGCCTAGTCTATGTCTTTATGTACTGGAATCTAAATGACCCCTGTTCACTTCCCCCCTGCCTGTGAGACACGGAGATAACTATGGCACAACCTGCACCGGACTCACCGCGTTGCCAAGCAATGTGCACCTGCCCCGGTTGACCTGCCTCAGCCCGCTACACGAGTGCTACACCGAAGCTAGTGTCTGTGTGCATCCAGACACCGGAGCAGTCGTTACCTCGGGTCTAACAGGGCATTTCGCTCCCATGGGAAACCGCAGGGTTGTACGACTCCGCTCCGTTCATTACGCGCTAAAGGCCAAGGAAATTTGGTATAACTTTGGGAGATGTCAGAAAGGTAGGTAAAAGAGGTCATTTAATAGCTTTGTGTTGTCATTCTTCATTGAGCAGTGCTTCAAGTTGGAGAACGTTTACAAATGTACGCTTAACAAGCTAAATGCCTTATTTGGTTATTTGGTATGATTTTGAATTCTTCAGAATGTCATTAGCCTAGGCTGCATTATTTATGCCCATGGTTATTTTTTCATGCAACAAGCCTATAGGTTATATAGTCTAGACAATGTGTATATGACAAAATAAAATAAAAATCTCACAATTATTAGTACTTTACACGAAAACAGACGATAATAATTATGAAGACATTACTATCGAGGTTCCTTTTATGCAGCTATTATTAACTAATGACACCTGGTCGGGTATCCGCTGTTATGGCGACGGCTCTAATCCGGTGCGCAAGGCAGAGTTCACGGTAACCGAAACCTGACGGCTGCGTGTCAGGGTTTCAGCAATGTGGATGGACGTGAGGAGTTTCATTTCTACCAGCGTCCCTGAAGAGTGGGCGACAGAAACAGACAAAATTCTCCGAGGCTTTAGGCCTATGATAAAAAACATAGTCCTGAAGAGAATAATATGTTATGTTTAGGCCTATGATAGAAAAACATAGTACTGAAGAGAAGAATATGTTATGTTTATTATGTTTAGGATTATTTTAATTTGACCTTTCATTATTTATTTATTTACATTTTTCCTTTTGGCTCTGAAGCTGTTTATTTTCCCTCTCTCTTTCTCTCCCATCTCTCTGTTTTCACACTCCTCCTACCCTCTCCCCCCTTCCCCTCCCATTCCCTTCTCACTTTCATCCCACTCAATCCTTCCTACATCTTTCACCCTCAAACTCCCTCATTGTCCCTCTCTCCCAGTTCCTCAGGTGTGTTGTTGTCCCTCTCTCCCAGTTCCTCAGGTGTGTTGTTGTCCCCCTCTCCCAGTTCCTCCGGTGTGTTGTTGTCCCTCTCTCCCAGTTCCTCAGGTGTGTTGTTGTTCCCCTCTCCCAGTTCCTCAGGTGTGTTGTTGTCCCTCTCTCCCAGTTCCTCAGGTGTGTTGTTGTCCCTCTCTCCCAGTTCATCAGGTGTGTTGTTGTCCCTCTCTCCCAGTTCCTCAGGTGTGTTGTTTTCCCTCTCTCCCAGTTCCTCAGGTGTGTTGTTGTCCCCCTCTCCCAGTTCCTCCGGTGTGTTGTTGTCCCTCTCTCCCAGTTCCTCAGGTGTGTTGTTGTTCCCCTCTCCCCGTTCCTCAGGTGTGTTGTTGTCCCTCTCTCCCAGTTCCTCAGGTGTGTTGTTGTCCCTAACTCCCAGTTCCTCATGTGTGTTGTTGTCCCTCTCTCCCAGTTCCTCAGGTGTGTTGTTGTCCCTCTCTCCCAGTTCCTCAGGTGTGTTGTTGTTCCCCTCTCCCAGTTCCTCAGATGTGTTGTTGTCCCCCTCTCCCAGTTCCTCAGATGTGTTGTTGTCCCTCTCTCCCAGTTCCTCAGATGTGTTGTTGTCCCTCTCTCCCAGTTCCTCAGGTGTGAACACAAGCAGTGGCAGTTTTCCCAAATCCCACTCCTCCCAGTATTCTGAAATCAGCGTCACACACACACCCCTCTCCGTGGACCAGAGTCCAGATTCCGGAATCGTCAAAACCCCTGTGAGTGTCACGCTTTTCGTCACATTCTCACCCTCCAGTCCTCCGTCCTTGCTCTTGTACCCTCCTATCTTCTGACACCCCATTACAAAGCTCCTCCCCCCACAACATACCCCTCTCATCCTGCAACAGTATGCCTGGTCCAATACTGTCTGTTCTGAAAACAGCCTCAACCCCATAGCCCTTCCATGTCAAACCTAGACGCAGCCATCACTGTATTGCTCACACCTATCCAGTTCCTAGCTGCCAACACAGAAGGGTCAGGGCTTGTTTAGAATGCTATAGATGAGTCACAGGCTCCAAGGCTGGCTCTGATGTCAGGGGTCACCAAGCATGGGTCTAGTCCCCCACGTGGCTAGGTTGGGGGGGGGGTTATGGTCACAGTCAAAGCCCAGGTGTGGAGGCAGAGACAGGGACCCAACAGAGACCCTCAATAAAGGCTCTCATATTCAGATCCCAGTCTGCAAAACAATGCTTAAAACCCTTTTGCTCTTCGTCCTCCTTCTCCTCTTCCTCTTTCTCCTCTTATTCATCTCTCCTTCTCCTCTCTCTCCTCTCGTTTCTCAGCTGCCGTCCAGCCGGTTCAGGTTCGTGTCGTGGCAGCGGCTTGAGGAGAGTGATGTCAAAGGAGACCAGCTCTCCTGTCCCAGGGTCAGAGAAGGTCAGAGAGGTCACCACCTTGGCAACCTTTGACCTTTTAATAATTTTATTTTGCTCTCATCTCAGCTCTCATAAGTAACTGCTGTCATCATTATATCAACCAGGGCCATCAGTGGAGGACCTCTTTCTGAGAAAGGATGACATCCCCTTGGAAAGGGGGAGGAGGAAGAGGAGAGAGGAAGAAGGGCAGAGGTGGGAGGAGAGGCTTCAAGAGAACTGGGAGAATTGTGTGGTGAGTTACTGTGTGGTGAGTTACTGTGTGGTGAGTTACTGTGTGGTGAGTTACTGTGTGGTGAGTTACTGTGTGGTGAGTTACTGTGTGGTGAGTTATTGTGTGGTGAGTTACTGTGTGGTGAGTTATTGTGTGGTGAGTTACTGTGTGGTGAGTTATTGTGTGGTGAGTTACTGTGTGGTGAGTTATTGTGTGGTGAGTTACTGTGTGGTGAGTTACTGTGTGGTGAGTTACTGTGTGTGTGTGTGTGTGTGTGTGTGTGTGTGTGTGTGTGTGTGTGTGTGTGTGTGTATGGTGTGTGTGTGTGTGCATGTGTGTGCATGTGTATGGTGTGTGTGTGTGTGTGTGTGTGTGTGTGTGTGTGTGTGTGTGTGTGTGTGTGCATGTGTGTGCATGTGTGTGTTGTGTGTGTGTGTGTGTGTGTGTGTGTGTGTGTGTGTGTGTGTGTGCATGTGTGTGCTGTGTGTGTGTGTGTGTGTGTGTGTAACCTCTCCCTGTATTCCTGGTATTCCCAGGAGCTGAACCTGTCCTATCAGGACTTGGGAGATCCGTTCCAGCAGGAAAACTTCAGTCGGATCCTGAGGAGGCTGATCCGAGTGGAGAGACTGCAACTGATCAATAACTCCCTCACAGACCTGAGTTCTATATGCCTGCCAAGGTACTACACTACCCACAATGCCCATCTATAAGCCTGCCATTATACTACACTATATACAAAGCATCAATATACGCTTGCAAATTACTACACTAGCCACAATACAAATCTTCACTTCATATAGTGACAACCGTAGTTCTGTCCTCTTTCCTCTACACAGTAAAAATAAAAGTGTGAATTTAACTCCTATAGAGTTGAATTCAACACTGTTTCAGATAACATTTGGTCCCAGTCCACATAGTGTTAAAGTTACTCTACAGGTAGTATCACACTTTCAGAGTTAATTAGACTCAAAATGGTGTTAAAATTCACACATAAATGTCTAATAATATTTAACGCTGGTTTAGTTACACTCTCCAGTGTTATTTAATTACTGAATTGAGTTGAATTTACAACGGCAATGACTGCATCATTTTACACGATTTAATTCCGACACTAGGAGCTTATTGACTCCTCATAATGTTGAAAACACTCCTCCTGGGTTAAAATAAGTCAACACTAATTTTTTACACCCTGTCACACTCTGACCATTATTTGCATTGTTTGTTTCTATGTTTTGTTTGGTCAGGGTGTGATATGAGTGGGCATTCTATGTTGTATGTCTAGTTTGTCTATTTCTATGTGTTTTGGCCTGACATGTTTCTCAATCAGTGGCAGGTGCTTGTCGTTGTCTCTGATTGGGAACCATATTTAGGTAGCCTGTTTTGTATCGTGGTTGGTGGGTTATTGTCTATGTGATGTTGCATGTTAGCACTCAGTTTTGATAGCGGCCACGGTCATCTTGTTATTTTGTTTGTTTGTTTGTTTGTTTGTTTGGTTAGTGTACTTCGTGTTTTTTCGTCTTTCATTAAAAATATGTATTCACATCACGCTGCGCTTTGGTCTCCTCAATACGACGATCGTGACACACACTCTTTTTTACTGTGTAGGTGCCGAAGCCTGAATCTGCATCGTAACCACCTGACATGTATACGTCAGCTGCCAAAGCTTCCGGCCCTGGAGCACCTGTGTCTCTCTGAGAACAGCATCTCCACACTGAGGGGACTGGGGGCTCTGGGAACCAGCCCACTCCACTCCCTCACACTCAGATCTAACCCTGTCAACTACATACAGGACTACCGTGCACGGTGAGGGGGAATAGAGGGAGGGAGGGAGAGGAGGAGATGGAGGATGGAGGGAGGGAGAGGAGGTGGAGAGGAGATGGAGGTGAGGGAGAGGAGGTGAGGAGGATAGAGGGAGGTGAGGGAGAGGAGGTGAGGAGGATAGAGGGAGGATGGAGGGAGGGAGGGAGGGGAGATGGAGGTGAGGGAGAGGAGGTGAGGAGGATAGAGGGAGGGAGAGGAGGAGAATAGAGGGAGAGGAGGTGAGGAGAATAGAGGGAGAGGAGGTGAGGAGGATAGAGGGAGAGGAGGTGAGGAGGATAGAGGGAGAGGAGGTGAGGAGGATAGAGGGAGAGGAGGTGAGGAGGATGGAGGGAGAGGAGGTGAGGAGGATGGAGGGAGAGGAGAGGAGGTGTGGAGGATGGAGGGAGGGAGAGGAGGTGAGGAGGATAGAGGGAGGGAGGGGAGGTGAGGAGGATAGAGGGAGGGAGGGGAGGTGAGGAGGATAGAGGGAGGGAGGGGAGGTGAGGAGGATAGAGGGAGGGAGGGGAGGTGAGGAGGATAGAGGGAGGGAGGGGAGGTGAGGAGGATAGAGGGAGGGAGGGGAGGTGAGGAGGATAGAGGGAGGGTGGGGAGGTGAGGAGGATAGAGGGAGGGAGATGGGGATGCAGGGAGGGAGAGGAGGATGGAGGGTGGGAGAGGAGGTGAGGAGAATAGAGGGAGAGGAGGTGAGGAGGATGGAGGGAGAGGAGGTGAGGATGGAGAGGAGGTGAGGAGATGGAGGATGGAGGGAGGGAGAGGAGGTGAGGAGGATGGCGGGAGGGAGAGGAGGATGGAGGGAGGGAGAGGAGGATGGAGGGAGGGAGAGGAGGATGGAGGGAGAGAGAGGAGGTGAGGAGAATAGAGGGAGAGGAGGTGAGGAGGATAGAGGGAGAGGAGGTGAGGAGTATGGAGGGAGAGGAGGTGAGGAGGATGGAGGATGGGGAGGAGGTGAGGAGATGGAGGAGGGAGGGAGAGGAGGTGAGGAGGATAGAGGGAGGGAGGGGAGGTGAGGAGGATAGATGGTGAGGGGATAGAGGGGGATAGAGGGAGGGGGAGGAGGTGGGAGGGAGGGAGGGAGAGAGAGGAGGTGGGAGGGAGAGGGGGAGAGGGGAGGTGGGAGGGAGAGAGAGGAGGTGGGAGGGAGAGAGAGGAGGTGGGATGGATAGGGAGGAGGTGAGGGGGATAGAGGGAGAGAGAGGAGTTGAGAGGGAGAGAGGAGGTGAGGGATAGAGGGAGAGAGAGGAGGTGGGGGGGATAGAGGGAGAGAGAGGAGGTGGGAGGGATAGGGAGGGGGAGAGAGAGGAGGTGGGGGGGAGAGAGAGGAGAGAGAGGAGGGGGGGGGGTAGAGGGAGAGAGAGGAGGTGGGGGGATAGAGGGAGAGAGAGGAGGTGGGAGGGATAGGGAGGGGGAGAGAGAGGAGGTGGGGGGATAGAGGGATAGGGAGGAGGTGAGGAGGTGAGGGGGATAGATGGAGAGAGAGGAGGTGAGGGGGAGAGAGGAGGTGAGGGGGAGAGAGGAGATGAGGGGGAGAGAGGAGGTGAGGGGGATAGAGGGAGGGAGAGAGAGGAGGTGGGGGGGATAGAGGGAGGGAGAGAGAGGAGGTGGGGGGGATAGAGGGAGAGAGAGGAGGTGGGGGGGATAGAGGGAGAGAGAGGAGGTGGGGGGGATAGAGGGATAGGGAGGAGGTGAGGGGGATAGAGGGATAGGGAGGAGGTGGGAGGGATAGGGAGGAGGTGGGAGGGATAGGGAGGAGGTGAGGGGGATAGGGAGGAGGTGAGGGGGATAGGGGGAGAGCGAGGAGGTGAGGGGATAGAGGGATAGAGGAGGTGAGGGAGAGAGAGGAGGTGGGGGATAGAGGGATAGAGGAGGTGAGGGAGAGAGGGAGAGAGAGGAGGTAAGGAGATAGTGGGAGACAGAGGAAAATTATAGAATGTCAAGAATTATTTATATTTTTTTGTCTTAACCCTTAGTTGCCCTCTCCTCTCTGCAGTGTGTTCTCTTGTTTGCCAAAACTAAGAGTTCTGGATGGAATCCCCAAGCTGCCAGAAGATTCCATGCCCCCTGGACTCCAACTCCCAGCAGCCACCAGGATGTGTAACGTTCTGTGACATCAAACTAAGGGGCTTTGGAAATTCCATAAATAATAATAAAAGTAATTCCATAAATAATAATCAAAGTAATTCCATAAATAATACACTGACAACATTTTAGTAGGCCTACTAATACTGTATATTGTGTATATTTTATGACTGAATATAGAAGATGTTTTTATACTGTTAAGAGTTGTTTTTACTTGTACCGGGTTATGTGACTGGGCTGTTAGGCATTTGGCTGATCTAGGAAGACACTGAGGCTCATGTTGGAACTTGGCGTTGAGGGAGGGGGAGGAGGGAGGGAGGGTGGTGGGGAGGAGGGAGGGGGGGGGGGGGCGAGGGAGGGAGAGAGAGAGAGAGATTCTATCAGGAAGCTACATGACACTGTCCTACTGACACAGAGAACAGTGGGGTCAACAGTCAGCCTCCTCGAGCCTCACAACACATCCAACTGGATGTACAACACAGGCATCACAGACATCCCTCTGACCCTCCAACTCCCTCTCTCCTTCCCACTTTCCATCTCTCTCCCTCCCTCCATGTCTCGCCCTCCCTCCATCTCCTTCTCACTTTCCATCTTTCTCCCTCCCTCCATCTCTCTCCCTCCCTCCATCTCCCTCCCTCCCTCCCTCCATCTCCTTCCCACTTTCCATCTCTCTCCCTCCCTCCATCTCTCTCCCTCCCTCCATCTCTCTCCCTCCCTCCATCTCTCTCCCTCCCTCCATCCTTCTCCCTCCCTCCATCTCTCTCCCTCCCTCCATCTCTCTCCCTCCCTCCATCTCTCTCCCTCCCTCCATCCTTCTCCCTCCCTCCATCTCTCTCCCTCCCTCCATCTCTCTCCCTCCCTCCATCTCTCTCCCTCCCTCCATCTCTCTCCCTCCCTCCATCCTTCTCCCTCCCTCCATCTCTCTCCCTCCCTCCATCTCTCTCCCTCCCTCCATCTCTCTCCCTCCCTCCATCTCCCTCCCTCCCTCCCTCCATCTCCTTCCCACTTTCCATCTTTCTCCCTCCCTCCATCTCTCTCCCTCCCTCCATCTCTCTCCCTCCCTCCATCTCTCTCCCTCCCTCCATGTCTCTCCCTCCCTCCATGTCTCTCCCTCCGTCCATGTCTCTCCCTCCCTCCATCTCTCTCCCTCCCTCCCTCCCTCCCTCCCTCCCTCCCTCCCTCCATCTCTCTCCCTCCCTCCATCTCTCTCCCTCCCTCCATCTCTCTCCCTCCCTCCCTCCCTCCATCTCTCTCCCTCCCTCCATCTCTCTCCCTCCCTCCATCTCCCTCCATCTCCTTCCCACTTTCCATCTCTCTCCCTCCCTCCATCTCTCTCCCTCCCTCCATCTCGCTCCCTCCATCACCCTCCATCCGTCTCGGCTTCTCTTTTTCTCTTTTCGACAGTACTCCTCTTATGATGACTGTTTAATGACCTCTGTGACTCAAGAGACAGGATACGCACGTTAACAGGTCACATTCAGAATGTCCCATCCTGTCTGTCAACAGCAGTTCATTCATTCATATCCAGTAGCGTCTGTATTCTTTTTTAATAATGGTGTTGATATCACTTCCCTGTGGTTCTGGACTCAAACAGACTCCTGCTCTCACGCACGCTCTTGATTGGTCCGCTTGGCCCATCCCCCTTCCTCCTCCTCCTCCTCTTCGTAGTTCCCTTCCTCATTGATCTCTCCTTCCTTTCTGCGTTCTCCCTCTTTTCCTGCTGGGACCTCCTGGTCTTTCACTTCCTCCTGTAGCAGAACACACACATTCACCAGGTGGGTAAGACCATAGACAATCAGAAACCTACAGAATATTTACATGGTAGTGGTAGTGTCTATGGTAGTGTCCATTACCTTGTTCTCTCTGGACAACAACTCTAGAACACTGAGTGTCCATTACCTTGTTCTCTCTGGACAACAACTCTAGAACACTGAGTGTCCTTTACGTTGGTCTCTCTGAACAACAACTCTAGAACACTGAGTGTCCATTACCTTGTTCTCTCTGGACAACAACTCTAGAACACTGAGTGTCCTTTACGTTGGTCTCTCTGAACAACAACTCTAGAACACTGAGTGTCCATTACCTTGTTCTCTCTGGACAACAACTCTAGAACACTGAGTGTCCTTTACCTTAGTCTCTCTGGACAACAACTCTAGAACACTGAGTGTCCATTACCTTGGTCTCTCTGGACAACAACTCTAGAACACTGAGTGTCCTTTACCTTAGTCTCTCTGGACAACAACTCTAGAACACTGAGTGTCCATTACTTTGGTCTCTCTAGACAACAACTCTAGAACACTGAGTGTCCATTACCTTGTTCTCTCTGGACAACAACTCTAGAACACTGAGTGTCCATTACTTTGGTCTCTCTAGACAACAACTCTAGAACACTGAGTGTCCATTACCTTAGTCTCTCTGGACAACACCAAGGCTGCATGATGGTACTTGCAATACTATTAGTAATACTACATAGTTGGGACATTCCTTTGGGGCTGAATACTGTTAGTAATACTACATAGTTGGGACATTCCTTTGGGGCTGAATACTATTAGTAATACTACATAGTTGGAACATTCCTTTGGGGCTGAATACTACATAGTTGGGACATTCCTTTGGGGCTGAATACTATTAGTAATACTACATAGTTGGGACATTCCTTTGGGGCTGAATACTATTAGTAATACTACATAGCTGGGACATTCCTTTGGGGCTGAATACTACATAGTTGGGACATTCCTTTGGGGCTGAATACTACATAGTTGGGCATTCTTTTGGGGCTGAATACTAAATTGAGGTGTATGTTTAAATCAAACCTTCATATAAATCATGCATCTTTGTCAAAATAAAAAAAACTTGGGGCCGCTAGGGGCACAATGTGCGACTGACGTGTTTTCCGTTTGCTCCCACAATATTCTTAAAGTTTATGTGAATTTTGCAGCAAAACCGTATTTATTTTCTAATATTAGTTTTGTGATCCCTTTCCGTAAAAGGTGGTTAGAGCATTGGACTAGTAACCGGAAGGTTGCAAGTTCAAACCCCCAAGCTGACAAGGTATACATTTTTCATTCTGCCCCTGAACAGGCAGTGTTCCTGTTCCTAGGCCGTCATTGAAGATAAGAATTTGTTCTTAACTGACTTGCCTAGTTAAATAAAGGTCAAATAAAAAACCAAGAACACTTTGCTTTCGAATGTCAGCATGGCCAAAAACATGACTTAGAAAAAACCCGGCCTACCAGATCTACTCTCATCACCGCCATCTCCTGAGTCTGAGGGCCCAGAGACTCACACTTTACCCGGGGGTGCGGCCTGGCCTGGCGGCGCTGAAATGAACATTCTCGAGGCCATCAAACTACTACGCTCTGAGATAGTTAAAATGAAAACGGAGGAAGTTGCTACGATTGAGGCCTGAATACAGGAGGTTTTTGATACTTTAAAAGCAGATCTAACCATCCTGCGGAACGAGACGGTGCCAATAATCACATCACTCAACACAACATCAGAGGTGCACACTACGACGATTGCAGCACTGGAGACCCCTGTGTCTCTGATTTAACTACCTCCCTGGAGGCTGACGTGAAATGCCTGGCTGCAGACCTGAAAAAGGTACAGGAGAGTTGTGATCATAGATCAGAAACTGTTGCTGTGGAACAGTGGATAGTAAGTAAGTTCCCCAACTGTGGTACATCTATGTTTAGTTATAACGTACTTTATAACGTACTAGTCTTGTATAGTTGGGGAGTTGGCGAACTCACTCAGACTTATTTGATGTGGTCTAATGTTTTGATCATCTAGTGTGCTTGGCCTTACAAGCATTCAGTCACTTTAATGTCAGTGTATTAAGGGTTTACTTAACTCCTTGGTTTCCAGGCTGTGTCAGTCCCCTATTCAGTTTGTTTACATAGTGTCTCAAATATATATATATATATATATATATATATATATATATATATTATCATCTTACTACGATTCGCTTACTTCCAATTAGGTTTTTGGTTGAGAGCCTTGATACATGTGATTTATTTTCTCTCTCAATGCCTGTTATAAGAATGGGAATATAATTATATACATGTACATCTGCAAGTGGTGCTTTCGTCATTTTGAGCACACGGGATTCATTGTTTATTTTTTTCTCTCTTTTTGCTGCTTGATCCACTAACACAAAACATGACTTTAAAGAGTGGGACTGTGGGTTTGTGTTTAACACCTCACTCTCACAGACATACTGTGCAAAGAGAACATGTTGTATTTAGGCTTGTACCTCGTTTGGGGGGGTATTGTCTGGGATGGGGGGGGGTTGAATTCTTCAGTTCTAATGTTCTCATTCTGCGTTCTTTTTAAAAAAATCTGTACTTTTTCAAAGTATTTCACACCATACATTATTACTCTGAGACAAGTTATTCTGGGGGTTTTCGGTCTTCATTGCTTTTCCACTCTATGCTCTAATGACAGGGTTGTATAACGGGAGTGTTCAGGGTGGCCAAAATAATACGATCAAGTACATTTTGTGGAACATCAAAGGGGTTAACAACCCTGTGAAACGTAAGAGGGTGTTAACACACTTAAAAGGGTTTGAATGCAAATGTTGCATTTCTACAAGACTCACTTGAGGACTGGTGAGACTTTTAGGATGCGTAAGGACTGGGTTGGTCAAGTGTTCCACTCTAACTTTCATAGTAAATCAGGAGGTGCTGCCATTTTGTTTGATAAATCTACTCGCTTTGTAGTTAGGTTATTGAGGATATTGATGATCCTAAGGGGCAAAATGTCATAGTAACCGGTAAACTGTTTTCTACCTCTCTTGTTTTGGTTTGTATTTATGCTCCCAATTGGGATGACACAAGTTTAATTTCTACCTTTTTATCTGCTATACCCAATTTAGATTCCCATTTGTTGATTTTAGGGGGGGGGGTTCAACTGTACAATGTCCCCAGTTCTTGAAAAGTACTCACAAAGAACTACAGGCCCATCTAAATGTGCCCTACCTATTCAATCTTTTCTTCAGAAATATGCTATGTTTGAGGCCTGGCGTTTCCTACAGCCTACAGATAGACAGTATTCCTTTTATTCTCATGTTCATCAAACATACTCCCGCCTTGATTACTTCTTTTTGGATAAAAAAACTTCTGCCTAACCTTCGGCGGTGTACTTATGAAAGTGTTGTTATTTCTGACCAATCACCATTAGTGCTTGAACTAGAGGTTCCCCAGCGACCTCCTATGTGTTATCAATGGCGCCTTAACCCCATTTTACTCTCAGATAAGGAGTTTGTCAATTTCATTTCTTCTGAAATCACCTTATTCCTAGAAACTAATTCAACACCAGTTATGTCCTGCTCTACCATATGGGAATCTCTCAAAGCATACCTACGTGGCCAAATGATTTCTTATACAGCCAACAAAAACAAAGCTCTCTCTCAGCGGCTTCGAGACCTGAGCGAAGTCATAGCTGCATTGGATGAGAAGTATGCTACGGATCCTTCCTCTGATCTACATAAAGAGCGCCAACTACCAACTAACAACTACTTGATGAGCTCTCTACCAGACAAGCTGAACAGTTACTCTTGCGAGCTCAGTACAGAGTGTATGAACAAGGCAACAAGCCCAGTAAACTCCTTGCACATCAGATCCGTAAATCTGAGGCCTCACGTTTAATCCCACAAATAAGGATCCCGTCTGGTGCCACCACAGTTATACATGAAGAGATCAATGATCAATTCAAACAATCTCACTCTGCGCTATACACCTCTGAATCTCCTCAAGAACCTTTGCTGATTGATTCATTCTTTAATGGTCTGAATATGCCTTCAATTGATACAGACTCCCATGACTGTCTAGATGAAGAATTGACACCTGAGGAGATTGCATCAGCAGTGTCCGCAATGAAAAGTGGTAAATCACCGGGTCCAGATGGTTTTCCAACCTAATTCTAAAGGACGTTTTCCGGTCTGATTTGCCCATTCCTGTCTCGATTATTTGCAGAGTGCCTTAATACATCAAAGCTACCGCCTAGATTTTTACCAGGCTTCAATTTCATTACTATGAAAGAAAAACAAAGACCCCTGGAATGTGGATCCTATCGCCCAATCTCGCTTTTAAACTGTGATTACAAAATCCTAGCCAAGTTCTTAGCCATCCGTATGGAAGGCTCACTACACCAAGTAATGCTCTCTGACCAGACTGGCTTTGTGAGAAATAAGCATTCGTTTTCTTCAATATTAGACGCCTTATGAATATACTGTAGTCCCCAGCGTCGGGGGACCCGGAGATGGTGGTCTCGCTTGATGAGGAAAAAGCTTTTGACCATGTTGAATGGGACTACATAACAGCTGCCCTTTATAAATTTGGCTTTGGCCCCAGATTCATTGTGTGGATAAAGATTTGTTATTTTTCTCCCATGGCTTTGGTACAGACTAACATTTTGTCCTAATTTTCAGACATACTATTGGGCTGCACATTTCAGAGCCCTTCTGTACTGGCTGCAGACTGATCCTACTGGCCCGAGACCACTCTGGGTCCAGATGGAGTCTGAATCGTGTAAACCTGCAGCACTTTCCTCTGTGTTGTGCTCGTCTCTCCCAGTGTCCCTAGGCAAAATGTGTGTTGGAAAGCAGTCTCTTAAAACGTGGAATCAGATTAGTTTAGCCTTTAACCTCCCAGGCTTTTCTCTATCAGGCCCAATCAAATCAGAACATTTTATTTCCTCCATCTTTAAATGATGGGGCTTTTGGCATCTGGTACTCACTGGGCCTTCACTTGCCCAATTATTCTTTGATGATACATTTGCCTCTTTTGCTCAGCTACAGGAAAAGTTCAAGCTTCCCCAAACCCACTTCTTCCCCTATCTACAGACTAGGAACTTTGTCAGAGCTAGCACACCTGCATTTCCCCATAGGCCTGCGAGTGCAGCTATAGAGAGCTTCTTTGAGCTAAACAAGTTTCCTAGGGGGCGTAATTGCAGACATATATTCAATCATTGATGACTTACAGAACCCTTCTTTGGTGCCTTTAAAGACTCGATGGGTAAAGGATTTTGGTGGAGGAACTTGGGGAAGACGCCTGGGAATCTGTGCTGCACAGGGTGCACTCGTCCTCTTTTAGCACTAGACACAGCCTCATTCAATTCAAGGTGGTTCACCGTATCCACTGGTCGGGGGCCAAACTTGGAAGAATATTCTCTGATTTTGATCCTACCTGTGTCAGATGTAAGGTGGAACCAGCCAAACTGTATCATATGTTTTGGGGCTGTCATAAACTGTCAGGTTTCTGGGAATTAATATTTAAATGTTTCTCTGATATACAGTGCCTTGCGAAAGTATCTGGCCCCCTTGAACTTTGCGACCTTTTGCCACATTTCAGGCTTCAAACATAAAGATATAAAACTGTATTTTTTTGTGACGAATCAACGACAAGTGGGACACAATCATGAAGTGGAACGACATTTATTGGATATTTCAAACTTTTTTAACAAATCAAAAACTGAAAAATTGGGCGTGCAAAATTATTCAGCCCCTTTACTTTCAGTGCAGCAAACTCTCTCCAGAAGTTCAGTGAGGATCTCTGAATGATCCAATGTTGACCTAAATGACTAATGATGATAAATACAATCCACCTGTGTGTAATCAAGTCTCCGTATAAATGCACCTGCACTGTGATAGTCTCAGAGGTCCGTTAAAAGCGCAGAGAGCATCATGAAGAACAAGGAACACACCAGGCAGGTCCGAGATACTGTTGTGAAGAAGTTTAAAGCCGGATTTGGATACAAAAAGATTTCCCAAGCTTTAAACATCCCAAGGAGCACTGTGCAAGCGATAATATTGAAATGGAAGGAGTATCAGACCACTGCAAATCTACCAAGACCTGGCCGTCCCTCTAAACTTTCAGCTCATACAGTTAATCATGATCAGAGATGCAGCCAAGAGGCCCATGATCACTCTGGATGAACTGCAGAGATCTACAGCTGAGGTGGGAGACTCTGTCCATAGGACAACAATCAGTCGTATATTGCACAAATCTGGCCTTTATGGAAGAGTGGCAAGAAGAAAGCCATTTCTTAAAGATATCCATAAAAAGTGTTGTTTAAAGTTTGCCACAAGCCACCTGGGAGACACACCAAACATGTGGAAGAAGGTGCTCTGGTCAGATGAAACCAAAAGTGAACTTTTTGGCAACAATGCAAAATGTTATGTTTGGCGTAAAAGCAACACAGCTCATCACCCTGAACACACCATCCCCACTGTCAAACATGGTGGTGGCAGCATCATGGTTTGGGCCTGCTTTTCTTCAGCAGGGACAGGGAAGATGGTTAAAATTGATGGGAAGATGGATGGAGCCAAATACAGGACCATTCTGGAAGAAAACCTGATGGAGTCTGCAAAAGACCTGAGACTGGGACGGAGATTTGTCTTCCAACAAGACAATGATCCAAAACATAAAGCAAAATCTACAATGGAATGGTTCAAAAATTAACATATCCAGGTGTTAGAATGGCCAAGTCAAAGTCCAGACCTGAATCCAATCGAGAATCTGTGGAAAGAACTGAGAACTGCTGTTCACAAATGCTCTCCATCCAACCTCACTGAGCTCGAGCTGTTTTGCAAGGAGGAATGGGAAAAAAATTCAGTCTCTGTATATGACACTGTTTTAGATCCGTCTCCCCTTACAGCCCTTTTTGGAGTACTGCCCTTGGGTAAACCCCTGTCAAGAATCCAGTCGGACACTGTTGCTTATACAACTCTTTTAGCTAGACGGCTAATACTACAGAACTGGAAGATGGCAGCTCCCCCATCTGTATTGGGTGGGAGATGTGTGGTGCTCTCTGAAACTAGATACACGTGGGAACCCCAAACTGTTTTATCAGGCTTGGTTCTGGTCCCACTTTAAACAGTCCATCCTCTGATGTCATTCCTATTAAAACAACAATACGTCTGTATTTGACTCCCCTGTGACTTAGTGGTTGGATGAGCATTTCTTTGTTTTTTTGGGGGGGGGGGATTAAGGTTGATGATATTGATTCATAATGAATGTGACTTGCGGGTGCCTTGTTCATCTTGCCCTGTCAGAGACTAAAATGTGAGGTTGTTTTGCCCTGTTTTGTTTGCACTTACATTAACCAAAATATATATTTTAAAGCATTGTCAACTTTATTTTTGGTACAGTGGATGGTCGGTCTGTGGCCATGACTGTCTATGAGTGTGGTTGCATTTCTCCACCCTTATCCCTTGTCTGTTTACAGGAACAATGGCGAGGTGTTTGCTCTGTCCCTGTACTACAGATTGCCCTTTAAACGTTGTAGCCTTTTGCCAGGTGTGTTGAACACCTTCTTCGTAGCTATTCTTTTTTACATGTATTTCTTCTAGTTGAGTATATTATTTATATTGTTTTGTGTTGTCTTATGTGTGTAAAACTGTGTTTTATTGTTATGTTTTTTAAATAGAGGGGGGAGAGGGATTGGATATTTATTCCTCTCTCAAGTTAGGATTTGGCCTCTGGCAATAGGAGAGAAATTTAAATGATTCATGCCTAGTTATTCAACCATGAAATAATTGAAGCCATCCAATAGGAGAGAACAGCCTCCATGACTTCAGATGACAGGCCTTAGCATCACTGAACACTCCTGCATGACTGTAGGGTGTGTGTGTGTGTGTGTGTGTGTGTGTGTGTGTGTGTGTGTGTGTGTGTGTGTGTGTGTGTGTGTGTGTGTGTGTGTGTTGTCAGCCTGCTATTAGCACAGTAATGAGTCACCTCTGAAAATGTTCCCACTCCTCTAACATCCCAGAACCCCCCTGGGGAACACAGGAGTGTGACACCACAGAGGAAGAGGAGGCATGGATGATGAGATCAGCTTGGGCCTTGGGGTAAAGGTGGGAGAGAGGTGAAATGTGTGTTTCAAGTATTTTCCCCTTCCTTTTCTCTCTCGCTCTCACTTCTCTTATTTAATGTTGTTCTCTTCAGAGCAGTTTGATTTCCTAAGGGTGAGATGGACCGTATCATTTCACCTCTCTGTAGCTGCTCAGCAGGATTCAACATGTTGACTCACTATGTTTATTCCTCAGACACCATCCTCTAGGACAGCGTGTTTTAGTCCCGTACCCCTTCAAACACTCAACCTTCAGCTGCATACCAGGGTCAGCCCATCATTGTAAGCCTGCCAAACACTATATGATACAATTATTAAAGAATGAGTGTGAGGTTTTTGTCACAAAGAGCTCTTAAAGGACCAGGGCACAAATAATAATCAATCATTTTGCTCTTTATGTAACCATCTTACATATGAAACCTTATTTGTTCATCAAAACTTGTGAATAACTCACCACAGGTTAACGAGAAGAGTGTGCTTGAAAGGATGCACATAACTCTGCAATGTTGGCTTGTATTGGAGAGAGTCTCAGTCTTAAATCATTTTCCAAATACAGTCTGTGCCTGTATTTAGTGTTCATGCTAGTGAGGGCCGAGAATCCACTCTCACATAGGTATGTGGTTGCAAAGGGCGTTAGTGTCTTAACAGCATGATTTGCCAAGGCAGGATACTCTGAGCGCAGCCCTATCTAGAAATCTGGCAGTGGGTTCTGATTAAATAACATTTTCACAAAAACGCTTGTTGCAATTTCAATGAGGCTCTCTTGTTCAGATATCAGTAAGTGGACTGGACGCAGAGCATGAAAGGGATAACGAATCCAGTTGTTTGTGTCATCCATTTTGGGTAAGTACCTGTGTAATTGCCCACCCAACTCACTCAGGTGCTTCTCTATATTACATTTGACATGGTCTGTAAGCTTGAGTTCACTTGCACACAAAAAAAATCATACAATGATAGAAATACCTGTGTGTTGTCCTTGTTAATACAGACAAAGAAGAGCTCCAACTTCTTAATCAGAGCCTCAATTTTGTCCCACACATCGAATATAGTTGCGGAGAGTCCCTGTAATCCTAGATTCAGATCATTCAGGGGAGAAAAAAACCTCACCCAGATAGCCCAGTCGTGTGAGAAACTCATCATCCTGCAAGCGGTCAGACAAGTGAAAATTATGGTCAGTAGAGAACTTTAAACTCGTCTCTAAATAAAAAAATTTTTTAAACGTGTCAATACTTTGCCCCTTGATAACCAGCACACTTCTGTTGTATGTTGTAAAAGCGTTACATGGTCGCTGCCCATATCATTGCATAGTGCAGAAAATACATGAGTTCAGGGGCCTTATTTCAACTTAACCATTTTCACTGTAGTGTCCAAAACGTCTTTCAAGCTGTCTCTTGGTGGATGCTCCAGTGTACCCAAGTGGTGTCGTCAGGAGCAACTGCTTGCACTCGCATTACCACTCCACTATGTCTCCCTGTCATGGCTTTTGCGCCATCAGTACAGATACCAACACATCTTGACCATCAAAGTCCACTTGATGTCACAAAGCTGTCCAGTACTTTAAAAAATATCCTCTCCTGTTTTTTGCAGAAGAGGACGTCTTCCTTAAATGACCCCCCATCAACGTAACGGACATGTGCCAGGCCCGCCACGTCTGTTGACTCATCCAGCTGTAACGCATAGAATTCACTGGCTTGCAGTAACTGTTTCAAAACATCTCCTGCCATGTCACTGATGCGTCGTGAAACAGTGTTGTTTGATGAATGAATTGTCTGTATAGTTTTGGGGCTTTTCCCCCAGCATTGTTCCAGCCATATCTGCAGCAGCAGGGAGAATTAAGTCCTCCACAATAGTATGGGGCTTGCCTGTCCTAGCCAGTTGGTAGCTCAGCATATAAGACTCTTCTAGCCCCTTCTTATTAATGGAATCTGTTGCTTTTATACATCTCTTATTTCTCGCTCAAAAAAACTCCTGTGGCTTATTTCTCTAATTGGCATGTTTGTTTCTAAATGTCTGCGCAAGAGTGAAGGTTTCATCGAGTTGTGAGATGGTACTTTTGCACATATAACACACTGTGGCTGAGGAAAGGCACTTCTCCCAATATAGTTCTCATCATATTTGCTGCATCAGATCACAACAAATTTAGAATTACTGATACATTGGATGTGCTCGTGGAAGCAGAACAACTTGTGGGCTGGTGTTAGCAGTAGTACCAGCAGGGCTGGTGTTAGCAGTAGTACCAGCAGGGCTGGTGTTAGCAGTAGTACCAGCAGGGCTGGTATTAGCAGTAGTACCAGCAGGGCTGGTGTTAGCAGTAGTACCAGCATGGCTGGTGTTAGCAGTAGTACCAGCATGGCTGGTGTTAGCAGTAGTACCAGCATGGCTGGTGTTAGCAGTACTCCCAGCAGAGCTGGTGTTAGCAGTACTCCCAGCAGAGCTGGTGTTAGCAGTACTCCCAGCAGAACTGGTGTTAGCAGTACTCCCAGCAGAGCTGGTGTTAGCAGTACTCCCAGCAGAGCTGGTGTTAGCAGTACTCCCAGCAGAGCTGGTGTTAGCAGTACTCCCAGCATGGCTGGTATTAGCAGTACTACCAGCAGGGCTGGTATTAGCAGTACTACCAGCAGGGCTGGTATTAGCAGTACTACCAGCAGGGCTGGTATTAGCAGTACTACCAGCAGGGCTGGTATTAGCAGTACTACCAGCAGGGCTGGTATTAGCAGTACTACCAGCAGGGCTGGTGTTAGCAGTACTACCAGCAGGGCTGGTGTTAGCAGTACTACCAGCAGGGCTGGTGTTAACAGTAGTACCAGCAGGGCTGGTGTTAGCAGTAGTACCAGCAGGGCTGGTATTAGCAGTACTACCAGCAGGGCTGGTGTTAGCAGTACTACCAGCAGGGCTGGTGTTAGCAGTACTACCAGCAGGGCTGGTATTAGCAGTACTACCAGCAGGGCTGGTATTAGCAGTACTACCAGCAGGGCTGGTATTAGCAGTACTACCAGCAGGGCTGGTATTAGCAGTACTACCAGCAGGGCTGGTGTTAGCAGTACTACCAGCAGGGCTGGTATGTGTTTCTATGGACGCGGGCCTTACTTTTTTAAAAAACATTTTCGAGCAAACGGAATGAGCAGCAGCTACGTACGGCTACATATGGACCGTTAGCGGAATTCCCGCGAGAGAGTAACAGTTAATGTGATTGGATGTTAATTATTTGACTAGGTTACCTGTATTTGACATGCTGTTGATATTTCTCTCTACACTAAACGGTTAAAAAAAATTGGGGCAGTGAAACGAGGCGATTCAGGTGAGAAAACCTCACCCAAATGTACAATCCCATTGGAAAATATAAAATGGATCTTTTGAAAATGTGAAAAATAAATAAAATGTATTTGGCGTATCCCCCGACGGCGTTGAACGTAACCCAGTTTGAGAATACCTGGTCTAGGAGATGCCTTGATGTATGTTCAACCACATTATCTTTTTCTTGTTACCAAATAAACATAGAGGCAGGTGGATGTATTTCTCTATACATTGTACAATTAGTGTTAACGGATAGGGGTCAAAGGTCAAGTGGATATTTGTGATTTAGATCAACAGTCCGGGGTTCAAACTAAGATGATCAGAGAAACTATGAAAGGACTTTGTGATTTACTGGCAATGCTTAGCCAGTAACGTAGACAAGCAACGTAGACAAGCAACGTAGACAAGCAACGTAGACAAGCAAACAGAAGAATGAAAATGTTTGTTTTTTTTAGTTTTTTTTACTATTATTGGCATCAATGATAGTGTAGGTTTCTCCTGCAGTAATGACAATTACTTTCATAGAGCGTTCAACTCCACCCATAACGATCATCATATCTACAATAAATAAACAGAAGATTGGAAAGCAGGTCCTACTAAAACATACATTGAGAGGAATTTGCTGTAAAAAAAAATAAAATAAAAAAAAAACTGTAAATACAACTCTGTTAAAAACAAAAATGTAAAAGCCTGACACTCAAATAGACAAACGTTCAATCTGAGCACAAACACATAGCATACAGTAACATGACCTTCTCATGTCTGTCTGATGTCACTGGATGGACAGACAGACTGACAGACAGACTTATAGATTGTATTCCCAGTTCCAGTACAATAATTATGTTCAGAAGTTCATCAGTTTGAGTCCAACACAGAAGGGAATGACAAGTGGGTGACTTAGAGAGACACAATAGAGAGAGATCTGATTGGCTCCCAGTGATGGGGAAAGGCACTCTCATTGGTCAATGTCTCTATTCATCTCACATCTCCCTTCGATTGGGCCGCTTGTCCTGTCCAACCCCCACCTCTTCCTCGTAGTTCTCTTCCTCGTTGAGCTCTTCTTCCTTTCTGTGTTCTCCCTCTTTTCCTGCTGGGACCTCCTGGTCTTTCACCTCCTCCTGCAGCAGAACACACACATTCACCAGGTGGGTAAGACCATAGACAGGATGTGGAGTGGAGCAATGTTCTAGACTAGAGCAGCCTGATACATATACATAACTCTAGGACCTGCCACCGACCTAACACTCTAGAGCAGCCTGATACATAACTCTAGGACCTGCCACTGACCTAACACTCTAGAGCAGCCTGATACATAACTCTAGGACCTGCCACCGACCTAACACTCTAGAGCAGCCTGATACATAACTCTAGGACCTGCCACCGACCTAACACTCTAGAGCAGCCTGATACATAACTCTAGGACCTGCCACCGACCTAACACTCTAGAGCAGCCTGATGCATAACTCTAGGACCTGCCACTGACCTAACACTCTAGAGCAGCCTGATACATATACATAACTCTAGGACTTGCCACCGACCTAACACTCTAGAGCAGCCTGATACATAACTCTAGGACCTGCCACCGACCTAACACTCTAGAGCAGCCTGATACATAACTCTAGGACCTGCCACCGACCTAACACTCTAGAGCAGCCTGATACATAACTCTAGGACCTGCCACTGACCTAACACTCTAGAGCAGCCTGATACATAACTCTAGGACCTGCCACCGACCTAACACTCTAGAGCAGCCTGATACATAACTCTAGGACCTGCCACCGACCTAACACTCTAGAGCAGCCTGATACATATACATAACTCTAGGACCTGCCACTGACCTAACACTCTAGAGCAGCAAGGTGAGAACCAGGAAAACAGGCGGATCATTCTAGAACATTGTGGTGGAACGGTGACAGACTGACCATGCTGGAGCAGTGTCAGATCATTCACACACATGGGGGGGTAACTAGACATGGGGCATGTGCACACACCCAACCAACACACGACTATGCTGAGAGAGTCTGAAGGTTTATCCACAGTTCCCTGCTCTGGGACTATGCTGAGAGAGTGAAGGTTTATCCACAGGTCCCTGCTCTGGGACTATGCTGAGAGAGTGAAGGTTTATCTACAGGTCTCTGCTCTGGGACTATGCTGAGAGAGTGAAGGTTTATCTACAGGTTCCTGCTCTGGGACAAACCCACAGCTGTTTTCTCACTCAAGGTTCCACGTACAATATTCCATAGTGTTCCTAGACTCACGTGTTCTCCTTTCTCCTCGTTGTATGGCTCCTCCTCCGTCTTCTGCCCCCCGGCCAAATCCTCCTGCACCTAACAGGGTTAACCACCATCAGACCATGTCTTCTTCCTCCCCCTGTTTGAACCTCTGTGTGTGTGTGTGTGTGTGTGTGTGTGTGTGTGTGTGTGTGTGTGTGTGTGTGTGTGTGGGTGTGTGTGTGTACCTCGTCCTCCTCCGGATACTGGTCATCTAGGTTGTCTTCCTGCTGATCGGGGTTTACCGCCATCTGCAAACACAGAAACCATGACAACTGTTACCATGGCAAAGTCACCGGAACAACTTTTACCTGTTGCTTGTATCAGAGCCTAAGTTTGTCATCCTGGTATATCTCTGACTACTTCTGTTGTCTCCTTACTTCCTTTCCCTCTCTTCTCTCCTCCCTCCCTCCTTCTCTCACCACCAGTTCCTCATCTATGGCTGGGTGATTGGGGTTGAGATGTATGTCTGCCTCCTCTTCCTCCCTGTGCTGAAGATGCTGCTCCTCTGCCACATCAAACTCATCCTCCCCCTGGTTATTAGGGTCATCCTCTGGGTCCACCTCCCCCTCTACTGCCCCCTGCAGGACGGGAGGGATGGAGAGCGACAGATTGTCAGTGTGTGTGAAACTGTGCATATCACAGTTCAGATTGGGGTGGGTTTCTCTGCTCTACTATCTATGAAAGCACACACACACGGAAAGAACACTAGGCCAATACCCAAGAGGCTGTGGCTAGGGTTGAGGCTGATGTTTGTGTCAGGCAGGGAGAGAGAGAGCGAGAGCGAGAGAGTAGGCAGGGAAAGAGAGAGTAGGGGTTGAGGCTGATGTTTGTGTCAGGCAGGGAAGGAGAGAGTAGGGGTTGAGGCTGATGTTTGTGTCAGGCAGGGAAAGAGAGAGTAGGGGTTGAGGCTGATGTTTGTGTCAGGCAGGGAAGGAGAGAGTAGGGGTTGAGGCTGATGTTTGTGTCAGGCAGGGAAAGAGAGAGTAGGGGTTGGGGCTGGGGCTGATGTTTGTGTCAGGCAGGGAAAGAGAGAGTAGGGGTTGAGGCTGATGTTTGTGTCAGGCAGGGAAAGAGAGAGTAGGGGTTGAGGCTGATGTTTGTGTCAGGCAGGGAAGGAGAGAGTAGGGGTTGAGGCTGATGTTTGTGTCAGGCAGGGAAGGAGAGAGTAGGGGTTGAGACTGATGTTTGTGTCAGGCAGGGAAGGAGAGAGTAGGGGTTGAGGCTGATGTTTGTGTCAGGCAGGGAAGGAGAGAGTAGGGGTTGAGGCTGATGTTTGTGTCAGGCAGGGAAGGAGAGCCCTCCAGTGCCAACAGATCCTCCATAATTCACTACATCACTAACTACGGCTTTAGGACTCCTTAGAAAGACATGTACCGAGTCAGAGTCAACTAATGTCAATTCAATCATTTAACTTTGAAGGAGTAGAACATGTTTGAACATGATAATATCAAGTTTGAATATGATTCATAAATATAATAAAAACATGTCAAATAATAAATAACAGAGTGAAAACGAAAGTTCAAACTTGGGTCAGATTCACCTCAGACCATGTGACAGTCATTGAAATCAGTGGTTGATAGAGACTAGACATTTAAATATCTGTCTGACCTGTCGCTGTGGTACTCGGTGGTCCTCTTCCTCTTGGTTCTCCTTCTCCAAGTGGGTGTCCCTCTCTGTACACACAGTAAACCAACAGTGAGTCAGGGTAAGTATGCCAATACAATCACAATTACTCAGTCAAAAATGCAGAGGATTTTTTTTTTTACAAAAAAAAAACAAAAACTAATTTTGTCTAAATGTCAATAGCAGTCTCCCTCTTTAAAAATGGTTCCAGAATCCAGACAGAACATTTTGTGACTTGATTATCTCACCTTCGTCATCATCAATATGAGGTTCTTCATCACCCTGGACGATGTCATTGTTTGTGTTCTCATAGTCACTCTTCTTCCTGAACAATATAACATAACATATTGTAACATTATTCCATATGGGGTCAAATTGTTTTCAGTAAGTAATTGATTAATTGTATTGAATTTAACTAAATACCTCTTTGTGATCTCTACATAACCTTTGACCTCTGCCCCTTGCCCTCTGACCTGAGTTGCTCCTCCTTCAGTAGCTGTTCCCGACGGGACTCCTCTTGATGCTGGTGCTGTTCCTCTCTCTCGTGCTGAGCTCGCAGACGCATCTCTCTCTCCCTCTGCACGCTCATTTTCTGGGCCTGCAGGGCCTCCTGGCGCAGCTGGAGCTCCCTCGACCTCTGGGCCTGCAGGGCCTCCTGGCGCAGCTGGATTTCCCTCGTCCTCTGGGCCCGCTCAGCCTCCAGGCGCTGCTGCTCGTAGGCAGACTTCACACGCTCCACGTGGGCCTCCTGCTGGAGGTGGGTCTCAGGGACGAGATGGATGTCACTTTGTGGATCCTGGGGAAACCAGACAGACAATGAGACAATGAGACAACATGCTGTTCTAAAGATATTGTATTAAGGAGTACATTGGTGTGAAGTACTTAAGTAAAAATACTTTAAAGTACAACTTAAGTCGTTTTTTGGGGGTATCTGCACATTACAATTAACATTTGACAACTTTTACTTAATTCTAAAAGAAAATGATGTACTTTTTCCTGCATACATTTTTCCTGACACCCAAAAGTACTCATTACATTTTGAATGCTTAGCAGGACAGAACATGGTCCACTTCACACACTTCCCTGGTCATCCCTACTGCCTCTGATCTGGTGGACTCACTAAGCACAAATGCTTCATTTGTAAATGATGTCAGTGTTGGAGTGTGCCCCTAGCTATCCGTACATTAAAAAATTGTGTTTACTGGTTTGCTTAATGTAGGTCATTAGAAATTATTCACACTTTTGCTTTTTATTTTTGATACTTAAGTACATTTCAGTAATTACATTTACTTTTGATATTTAAGTATATTCAAAACCAAACACTTTTAGACTTTTACTCAAGTTGTATTTTACTGGGTGACTTTCACTTGAGTCATTTTCTATGACGGTATCTTAAATGGGGGGTACTTTTCCCACCACTGAGCAGTACTAGCGTGGTTCTAAAGACTTTGTATCAAGCAGTTCTAAGTGTCTCTAACTAGTTCTTACCTGTTGTGGTTGGCGTCTCTGACGGTTCAGAGCGTTGTTGTCTGGCTGGTCGTGTTCTGCCTCCAACCCCTCGTCCTCCTGCGGTTGTTCAGATTCCTCCTCCAGCTTCTGAGGCTGCCCCGCCTGCTCCATCTCTTCTTCTGCCAGCTCTCTCCTCCTCTCCGCCTCCCCCTCCGCCAGCTCTCTCCTCTCTGCCTCCCCTAGCTCTCTACTCCTCTCTGCCTCCCCCTCAGTCTCTCCATATCCCTCTTTCTCCTTCTCTGCATGGTGGGACCCGGCAGGCTGAGACTGGAACTCTGGCTCGCCCACCACCTCCTCCTGTATATGCAACTGGTTGGTAAAATAACAGAGTGGGTTAGAGAGGATGAGAGAGTGTGTGTGTGTGTGTGTGTGTGTGTGTGTGTGTGTGTGTGTGTGTGTGTGAGAGACAATGTGTCACAAAATAACATTGAAGGATGTGGCAAAAAAGAGCAGCCTCCTCTACCCTAGACTGTGTGTCCCCATGGTCTTCCTCGTGGGTGTGTGCTTCTATGTGGGGCTCAGCCAATAAGGCAGCTGGATGTGGTAGGGGTGGGCCCTGTTCATGGGCCTTGGCCAATAGAGCAGCAGGCTGGGCCTGTTGGTGGGCGGGGTTTTGACCATGTCGAAGGCTTGGCATTTTGATCAGGGTCTCTTTGAGATGCTTAAATTCATCTACCTGGACCTGAGGAAAGACCATCAGACAACCTTAAGTCAACTATTAAATAACCATAAGGAAACAGTGAGGTCAGGACATGCAAACAACATTAAGTCAGATTTATTGAAGGGCACTTGCATGAGCAAAGGTTAGCTGAAGGTTAGAAGAGCGTTAGGAGGCAGCCTCCTCAGAACCAGGAAGACAGCATCAAGGAAGCCAGAAGATCAGGGGTCAGAGGTTGAGAAATGAGAGGTCCTCTTGCAAGGGGGACAGGCAGCAGACATGCAGAGGGACAGCCCACCTACAGAAGGCAAGACATCTGAGTGAAGGACCATTAGCCAGGCTACATCACCCCCCCCCCCCTTTCCTGATTTAAACGGTACAGTCCTTTCTCCCCCTTGTCCAGCAAATGGACTGGACCAGTTAAATAACCCATTTATCAAACATTGCTTTTCTGACAGAAAGCTGTAGAATTATTACATTCTTTCCCTCTCACTCTCTTTCTCTCGCTCCAAATCGACCCATTATATTTTCCCGCTTGATTAGCTTAAAAGAACGCTTTTGATGTGCCGCTCAAGCTCAGACACCCCTTGGTGAACCAACCCACCCGATGCCCGTCCTCCCGCTGCCCAGACCCACACAGGCCCACACAGACCCATCAAGAGTCACGCCCTCCTGTCTTTCACCAGGATCGTCTCTAGATATCATGTTAGAAACCAGGATAATCTCTAGATATCATGTTAGAAACCAGGATAGTCTCTAGATATCATGTTAGAAACCAGGATCGTCCCTAGATATCATGTTAGAAACCAACCAGGATCGTCCCTAGATATCATGTTAGAAACCAACCAGGATCGTCCCTAGATATCATGTTAGACACCAACCAGGATCGTCCCTAGATATCATGTTAGACACCAACCAGGATCGTCCCTAGATATCATGCTAGAAACCAACCAGGATCGTCCCTAGATATCATGTTAGAAACCAACCAGGATCGTCCCTAGATATCATGTTAGAAACCAACCAGGATCGTCCCTAGATATCATGCTAGAAACCAACCAGGATCGTCCCTAGATATCATGTTAGACACCAACCAGGATCGTCCCTAGATATCATGTTAGAAACCAACCAGGATCGTCCCCAGATATCATGTTAGAAACCAACCAGGATCGTCCCCAGATATCATGTTAGAAACCAGGATAGTCCCTAGATATCATGTTAGAAACCAGGATAGTCCCTAGATATCATGCTAGAAACCAACCAGGATCGTCCCTAGATATCATGTTAGAAACCAACCAGGATCGTCCCTAGATATCATGTTAGAAACCAACCAGGATCGTCCCCAGATATCATGTTAGAAACCAACCAGGATCGTCCCCATATATCATGTTAGAAACCAACCAGGATTGTCCCCATATATCATGTTAGAAACCAACCAGGATCCTCCCTAGATATCATGTTAGAAACCAACCAGGATCCTCCCTAGATATCATGTTAGAAACCAACCAGGATCGTCCCTAGATATCATGTTAGAAACCAACCAGGATCGTCCCCAGATATCATGTTAGAAACCAGGATCGTCCCTAGATATCATGTTAGAAACCAACCAGGATCGTCCCCAGATATCATGTTAGAAACCAACCAGGATCGTCCCTAGATATCATGTTAGAAACCAACCAGGATCGTCCCCAGATATCATGTTAGAAACCAACCAGGATCGTCCCCAGATATCATGTTAGAAACCAACCAGGATCGTCCCCAGATATCATGTTAGAAACCAACCAGGATCGTCCCCAGATATCATGTTAGAAACCAGGATAGTCCCCAGATATCATGTTAGAAACCAGGATAGTCCCTAGATATCATGTTAGAAACCAGGATAGTCCCCAGATATCATGTAAGAAACCAGGATAGTCCCCAGATATCATGTTAGAAACCAGGATAGTCCCTAGATATCATGTTAGAAACCAGGATAGTCCCCAGATATGTTAGAAAGAACCATCATATCCCCACACAGTAGTGTGCACCTACCTGAGCTGCGGCCAGCGCACTCTTGTGGTCCTCTAGTGTCAGTGCAAGCTGATCATGGGCAGCCTTCAAGTCCTTATGTACTATCTGTAATAATAATAAAATATAATACATAACATGGTCATGGATCCTCCTAGCTATCCAATGGCCTTAAGAGAACTTCTTCCATATTTTATATCTATGTTTTTTTTACATAAACAATTCGAGGTTGACCAAGCTCTGTGGTTACCAGTAGGGCTGAATAACAAGTACTTTTTGAGGTCGGTTTGGTTTAGGTTCGATTAAAAAAATAATCTGGGTTTTTGATTATTTTTTTAAACATTAAATGCATTTTTAAATGAACGAAATAACAATAATTTTTCCAAAGCCAAAAATAGTGAACATTCAATTACCAAAACATTAAAAATATTCCATTGTCTCTGTCAGGTCCACATTTGGTAGACATTGCCATGACTGTCCTGTGAGGATCCAAATTGGTCAGATCAGGTTTGCAATGAATAACTTCAACCAGACCCCCAGAACTAGGGGGGGGGATAAACAACTCACTGCCTGTTGTAAATCAAGGACAGAACAATCAGCTCTCCGTCTCCAATGTTCACCAGAGGAATTAATTGTTTTCACGCTGAAACTCAAACACATTCGAAAGCGAATACTGGAACAATATTTGTAACATAGAAGGTGGGGAATGGTCAGAGCCAATCTATAGGACACTAATGTCATTTTGTGATGTCATTAAAAATGTTATACAGGAAATACTGTAACTTGGAAAGTATACGCACTACATGTATGAAGTGTCCATCCTATGCGTTGTGCATGCTATATGAAAAATGATGAGTGTTTTTGTTAAGAGAGGGATGTGATTTTAGGAGCCATAAGAGAGAATTGTTTTAACAAACTTTGCACAGTGACAAGTCACGCCGAGTGAGGTCAGAGAACGTCTCGCCTGACGGAACCGCCCTTTCGAACAAACTGTATGAAATGCTGGGTTTAGAATTAACACATCATACCAGAGAGACGTAGAGCTGCAGCTGCACGTTTAAAGTGGTTTGAACTGTGAATCTCAACACAAGGTAGAGACGATAAACTTAGCTCGCGGACAATCACTGGTACGGTTGATTAGCTGTCCTCAGTAAAATATCTAGATAAGCGAATTTAAGTGGGACCATTCTACTACACTGCTCAAACCATCGTACTACGCTACTCTCATCACCCCACTGGGAACCATCGACACGGCTGGCTATCTTCAAAGAAGCATCTTCAGGAGCGAACGGAAGGAAAATCAACTCTGTAGTTCTATTCAGGACGACGCGACAAGTCACCGGATAACGGACGACTACAGAGGACAACAATAGAAGACTTGTTGTAACCATTTTTGGAGAATCAGAGCCTTACAAGCATGCGGCGAAAAGGCCCAAACCCTTTTCCAAGGCGGCCCGTCGACAGAGAGAAACCAATACATTCATGATTTCTTACTCCAAGCAGGAGGCAGTTTGTGTGCAAAGTACAGGAGTACTATAAGTGAGAGTAGTTTCTAAATGTACCAACGTTAAGTGTCTTTGTCCCTCTCTCCCTCTCCATGTCTTTTGTAACAAGCAGCTATATTGTCGTCAGTCCACTAGGGACCTGTTTTAACGTGTTAAGTGTGTGTTTTTCCTGTGTTACCATTTAATTAGCTAGTAAATAAATAATTAAACCAATTTGTGTAGTACTGAATCATAAGGTTTTTGCAGATGCAAAGAAGTTACAACGGTTCAGAATGATGATCTGATCCGAGATAATAATTAAGAAGGAGTGTTATTAGATGTGATAGGTACATATCTTTAAGAGTTTCATTTGGGAGATCGTAACTCTAATGAACCGCTCTAGTGGTGCCCCAAATCCTAGTAGGTTAATTGTTACATGATCCATTGAAATCAGCTAACAATTAAACATATTTAGATGATTAGATAAATAACCGTCTTCAGATTAATGTCAAGTCACGACAACATCAATAGTTGTGTATCAGTTGCGTTTATTACTTAGTTTTTATTTTGATGACTATTATTTCTCAGCCAGCCAGCCAGCCAGCATCCCTCTTCTCGCCATACTTTAGTTATCCTATTTAGCTTGCCTGCCTAAGAATGCTGCAGAGTTATCTGACAAAATCATTTGACTAGTTATTCAAAATAGAGAAGGCATACTTTTGCGAACTGTCTATGTCCGTCGTTGTGTGCGGTCTTCGTGTATCTAACATAGTAGGCATAAAAGTGTATCCGTCCTGACATCTGTATGTAATTATGAAATGCTCATGTCTCCCCGCTCTAACAATGGGAGTCGTTGTCCCAAAAGGTGAGAAGGCAGGAAACAAGCTTAGGTCCAAAATAAGTCAAACGCCTTGGGATTATTTTGGACAAACTGTCGAGTGAAACCTCTCGCTTCGCCTCTTCCTCTCTGACCTCTCTGACCGGTGTCACGAGCAGGAAAAAAAACTGCCGCTATCGATTATGGTTGTTGTTGTTGTTGTTAATTACGACTTTTCTGCGCTGAACTAGGTTGAATATTTGTTTCATGAAACCTTCAACTCCCTTCAGCCCAGCGTCCCATAGTTCTAAAGTTGAATTCTCTCGTGAATGATTTGATTTCTCTCCAGAGAAACGGCACATTTGACCCCAAGAAATTATACATGTAATTCAAGTAATTGAACCGACGTCGGTCAATTTCTTGTTTAGTAACCGCCCACCCCCCAAAAAAACATGAAATTTGGGTTAATCGCTCAGCACTAATTCCCAGTACTCACCCGTGCATCCTGCAATTGGACATGGATGTCCTGGTGAGCTTTCCTCAGCTGCCTATTCTCCTCTCGCAGATTATACACATTCTCTACAGTAATAACACAAACACATAGACACCATGTACCATACTTATTACAAATCTTATTATACCATTGTATCAACTCCAAAACCGCTTAAAGTCAGGAGAGGGAGACAAAGGCATGCTAGTATTTACTCATGTCCTTGTGTGTGTGTGTGTGTCTGTACCTTTGAGTTTGGAGGCTTCCATCTCTTTGGTCTGCTGTAGTTTGTCGAAGCGGTCCTTGTGTTCGTCCAAGGCCTTGCCGTGGTCCTCTCCCTGAATCTGATGCTGCTCCTGCAGCTCATAGTGCTGCTTCTTCAGGTCCTCAAGCTGCTTCTAAAACAACAAGGACAGAGGATGGGTCAGTTTGTGTGTGTGTGTGTGTGTGTGTGTGTGCGTGCGTGCGCGCGTCTACTGACCTTCAGCATCTGGTGCTGCCCATGTAATGAGTTCAACCTGCTGCTGGAGTCCTGCTGTTTAACAAATGACAAACATTTACAATCCCTGTCTCCACTCCTCCTTTAATATCAACAACATTTACAATCCCTGTCTCCACTCCTCCTTTAATATCAACAACATTTACAATCCCTGTCTCCACTCCTCCTATAATATCAACATTTACAAACCCTGTCTCCACTCCTCCTTTAATATCAACAACATTTACAATCCCTGTCTCCACTCCTCCTTTAATATCAACAACATTTACAAACCCTGTCTCCACTCCTCCTATAATATCAACAACATTTACAAACCCTGTCTCCACTCCTCCTATAATATCAACATTTACAATCCCTGTCTCCACTCCTCCTTTAATATCAACAACATTTACAATCCCTGTCTCCACTCCTCCTTTAATATCAACATTTACAATCCCTGTCTCCACTCCTCCTTTAATATCAACAACATTTACAATCCCTGTCTCCACTCCTCCTTTAATATCAACAACATTTACAATCCCTGTCTCCACTCCTCCTTTAATATCAACAACATTTACAATCCCTGTCTCCACTCCTCCTTTAATATCAACATTTACAATCCCTGTCTCCACTCCTCCTTTAATATCAACAACATTTACAATCCCCGTCTCCACTCCTCCTTTAATATCAACAACATTTACAATCCCTGTCTCCACTCCTCCTTTAATATCAACATTTACAATTCCCGTCTCCACTCCTCCTTTAATATCAACATTTACAATCCGTCTCCACTCCTCCTTTAATATCAACATTTACAATCCCTGTCTCCACTCCTCCTATAATATCAACATTTACAATCCCTGTCTCCACTCCTCCTATAATATCAACATTTACAATCCCTGTCTCCACTCCTCCTTTAATATCAACATTTACAATCCCTGTCTCCACTCCTTTAATATCAACAACATTTACAATCCCTGTCTCCACTCCTCCTTTAATATCAACATTTACAATCCCTGTCTCCACTCCTATAATATCAACATTTACAATCCCTGTCTCCACTCCTCCTTTAATATCAACATTTACAATCCCTGTCTCCACTCATTTAATATCAACAACATTTACAATCCCTGTCTCCAGTCCTCCTATAATATCAACATTTACAATCCCTGTCTCCACTCCTCCTTTAATATCAACAACATTTACAATCCCTGTCTCCACTCCTCCTATAATATCAACATTTACAATCCCTGTCTCCACTCCTCCTTTAATATCAACAACATTTACAATCCCTGTCTCCAGTCCTCCTATAATATCGACATTTACAATCCCCGTCTCCACTCCTCCTTTAATATCAACAACATTTACAATCCCTGTCTCCACTCCTCCTTTAATATCAACAACATTTACAATCCCTGTCTCCACTCCTCCTTTAATATCAACAACATTTACAATCCCCGTCTCCACTCCTCCTTTAATATCAACAACATTTACAATCCCTGTCTCCACTCCTCCTTTAATATCAACAACATTTACAATCCCCGTCTCCACTCCTCCTTTAATATCAACATTTACAATCCCCGTCTCCACTCCTCCTATAATATCAACAACATTTACAATCCGTCTCCACTCCTCCTTTAATATCAACAACATTTACAATCCCTGTCTCCACTCCTCCTTTAATATCAACAACATTTACAATCCCTGTCTCCACTCCTCCTATAATATCAACATTTACAATCCCTGTCTCCACTCCTCCTTTAATATCAACATTTACAATCCCCGTCTCCACTCCTCCTTTAATATCAACATTTACAATCCGTCTCCACTCCTCCTTTAATATCAACATTTACAATCCCTGTCTCCACTCCTATAATATCAACATTTACAATCCCTGTCTCCACTCCTCCTTTAATATCAACATTTACAATCCCTGTCTCCACTCATTTAATATCAACAACATTTACAATCCCTGTCTCCAGTCCTCCTATAATATCAACATTTACAATCCCTGTCTCCACTCCTCCTTTAATATCAACAACATTTACAATCCCTGTCTCCACTCCTCCTATAATATCAACATTTACAATCCGTCTCCACTCCTCCTTTAATATCAACAACATTTACAATCCCTGTCTCCAGTCCTCCTATAATATCAACATTTACAATCCCCGTCTCCACTCCTCCTTTAATATCAACAACATTTACAATCCCTGTCTCCACTCCTCCTTTAATATCAACAACATTTACAATCCCTGTCTCCACTCCTCCTTTAATATCAACAACATTTACAATCCCCGTCTCCACTCCTCCTTTAATATCAACAACATTTACAATCCCTGTCTCCACTCCTCCTTTAATATCAACAACATTTACAATCCCCGTCTCCACTCCTCCTTTAATATCAACATTTACAATCCCCGTCTCCACTCCTCCTATAATATCAACAACATTTACAATCCGTCTCCACTCCTCCTTTAATATCAACAACATTTACAATCCCTGTCTCCACTCCTCCTATAATATCAACATTTACAATCCCTGTCTCCACTCCTCCTTTAATATCAACATTTACAATCCGTCTCCACTCCTCCTTTAATATCAACATTTACAATCCCTGTCTCCACTCCTATAATATCAACATTTACAATCCCTGTCTCCACTCCTCCTTTAATATCAACATTTACAATCCCTGTCTCCACTCCTCATTTAATATCAACAACATTTACAATCCCTGTCTCCAGTCCTCCTATAATATCAACATTTACAATCCCTGTCTCCACTCCTCCTTTAATATCAACAACATTTACAATCCCTGTCTCCACTCCTCCTATAATATCAACATTTACAATCCTTGTCTCCACTCCTCCTTTAATATCAACAACATTTACAATCCCTGTCTCCACTCCTCCTTTAATATCAACAACATTTACAATCCCCGTCTCCACTCCTCCTTTAATATCAACAACATTTACAATCCCCGTCTCCACTCCTCCTTTAATATCAACATTTACAATCCCCGTCTCCACTCCTCCTATAATATCAACAACATTTACAATCCGTCTCCACTCCTCCTTTAATATCAACAACATTTACAATCCCTGTCTCCACTCCTCCTTTAATATCAACAACATTTACAATCCCTGTCTCCAGTCCTCCTTTAATATCAACATTTACAATCCCTGTCTCCAGTCCTCCTTTAATATCAACAACATTTACAATCCCCGTCTCCACTCCTCCTTTAATATCAACAACATTTACAATCCCCGTCTCCACTCCTCCTTTAATATCAACATTTACAATCCCCGTCTCCACTCCTCCTATAATATCAACAACATTTACAATCCGTCTCCACTCCTCCTTTAATATCAACAACATTTACAATCCCTGTCTCCACTCCTCCTTTAATATCAACAACATTTACAATCCCTGTCTCCAGTCCTCCTTTAATATCAACATTTACAATCCCTGTCTCCAGTCCTCCTTTAATATCAACAACATTTATAATCCCCGTCTCCACTCCTTTAATATCAACAACATTTACAATCCCCGTCTCCACTCCTCCTATAATATCAACAACATTTACAATCCCCGTCTCCACTCCTCCTATAATATCAACAACATTTACAATCCCCGTCTCCACTCCTCCTATAATATCAACAATATTTACAATGCCTGTCTCCACTCCTCCTATAATATTATGAATAACATCCCCCAACCAAATCAGAGGCATTTCAGCCCACAGCAGAAAGTGACATCAGTGCCGCTGACCTAATAAAACCATTGGAATACAACTGCTCCTCAGTCTGGAGAGATGTTGGCAGTCAGACAGAATCATTTAACAGTCCCACTAAACAGATGGGCACATTAATGCTGAATTTAACTGCATAACTTTCCATCTCGACTACTAGAGTTGGGGACTCAGGCCTACCTTCTCCTTGTTCAGTGACTGTTGGGCTTCAAGTTTAAACACCTGATAATCTGTTGGAGACAAAAGGGGAAGACATGATGGAATCAACATGGTTGTAAAGAGTGTAAAATTGAGAATTAAAGTACTTCATGTAGTAATGTATATTCTATTGGCTGCCGTTTTGTCTCCCTCACCCTCTTTGGCCTTCTTGTGCTCCAGACGTTCCTTCTGCAGAGACTTCTCTAGACGCGAGCGATGCTCATACACCACTGAGAAAGAGAGGGAAAGAGAGAGAAGGGAGGGAGAAAGAGAGGGAAAGAGAGAAGGGTGGGAGAAAGAGAGGGAAAGAGAGAGAAGGGAGGGAGAAAGAGAGAGAAGGGAGGGAGAAAGAGCGAGAAGGGAGGGAGAAAGACAGGGAGAAAGAGAGAGAAGGGAGGGAGAAAGAGAGAAGGGAGGGAGAAAGAGCGAGAAGGGAGGGAGAAAGAGCGAGAAGGGAGGGAGAAAGACAGGGAGAAAGAGAGAAGGGAGGGAGAAAGAGAGGGAGAAAGAGAGAGAAGGGAGGGAGAAAGAGAGAGAAGGGAGGGAGAAAGAGAGAGAAGGGAGGGAGAAAGAGAGAGAAGGGAGGGAGAAAGAGAGAGAAGGGAGGGAGAAAGAGAGAGAAGGGAGGGAGAAAGAGAGAGGGAAAGAGAGAAGGGAGGAGAAAGAGAGAGGGAAAGAGAGAAGGGAGGAGAAAGAGAGAGGGAAAGAGAGAAGGGAGGAAAAAGACAGGGGGAAACAGAAAACAGTGTTAATGTGCTAGGTTGTTCTCCCAGAGCCATCTGGAGTTGAAGCTAAACAGAAAGACGTCTATGATACAAACATTTAGATTTAAAAACACACAAAAATGGCTTAGAACAAGCAAACAGATCCTTTGCTGCGTCTGAATGAGTGAGCGTGTTCAGTATTGGTTCAGAATGTGTATTCTGGCATTGCCATTGTTGATTGAAGGTCAGGTGTGGAACTCCACAGTATGTCGTCACAGAGCTCTCTCACACACACACACTCAGCAAAAAAAAGAAACTGACCTTTTTCAGGACCCTGTCTTTAAAAGATAATTTGTAAAAATCCAAATAACTTCACAGATCTTCATTGTAAAAGGTTTAAAACGGTTTCCCATGCTTGTTCAATGAACCATAAACAACTGATGAACATGCACATGGAACGGTCGTTAAGACACTAACAGCTTACAGACGGTAGGCAATTAAGGTCACAGTTATGAAAACTTAGGACACTAAAGAGGCCTTTCTACTGACTCTGAAAAACACCAAAAGAAAGATGTCCAGGGTCCATGCTCATCTTCATGAATGTGCCTTAGGCATGCTGCGAGGAGGCATGAGGACTGCAGATGTGGCCAGGGCAATAAATTGCAATGTCCGTACTGTGAGACGCCTAACACAGTGCTACAGGGAGACAGGACGGACAGCTGATCGTCCTCGCAGTGGAAGACCACGTGTAACAACACCTACACAGAATCAGTACATCCGAACATCACACCTGCGGGACAGGTACAGGATGGCAACAACAACTACCCGAGTTACACCAGGAACGCACAATCCCTCCATCAGTGCTCAGACTGTCCTCAATAGGCTGAGAGGGGCTGGACTGAGGGCTTGTAGGCCTGTTGTAAGGCAGGTCCTCACCAGACATCACCGGCAACAACGTCGCCTATGATCACAAACCCACCATCGCTGGACCAGACAGGACTGGCAAGAAGTGCTCTTCACTGACGTGTCACGGAATTTGATGGTCGGATTCGCCTTTATCGTCAAGGGAATGAGCATTACACCAAGGCCTGTACTCTGGAGTAGAGGTCGACTGATTAATCGGAATGGCCGATTAATTAGCGCCGATTTCAAGTTTTCATAACAATCAGAAATTGGTCATTTTGGGCACCGATTATAATTAATAATTATATATATTTTTTTACACCTTTATTTAATCTTTATTTAACTTGGCGAGTCAGTTAAGAACACATTCTTATTTTCAATGACAGCCTAGAAACGGTGGGTTAACTGCCTTGTTCAGGAGCAGAACGACAGATTTTCACCTTGTCAGCTCGAGGGATCCAATCTTGCAACCTTACAGTTAACTAGTCCAACGCAATAACGACCTGCCTCTCGCTCGTTGCACTCCACAAGGAGACTGTTACACCTGTTACGCAAATGCAGTAAGCCAAGGTATGTTGCTAGCTAGCATTAAACTTATCTTATAAAAAACCATTTTCTTCATAATCACTAGTTAACACATGGTTGATGATATTACTAGATATTATCTAGCATGTCCTGCGTTGCATATAATCTGACTGAGCATACAAGTATCTGAGCGGTAGTAGTCAGAAGCAGGCGCGTAAACATTCATTCAAACAGTACTGTCGTGTGTTTTGCCAGCAGCTCTTCGTTGTGCGTCAAGCATTGCGCCGTTTATGACTTCAAGCCTATCAACTCCCGAGATGAGGCTGGTGTAACCAAAGTGAAATGGCTGGCTAGCTAGCGCGCACTACTCGCTCTGAGCCTTGGGGTGGTTGTTTCCCTTGCTTTCCATGGGTAACGTTGCTTCGATGTGGTGGCTGTTGTCGTTGTGTTGCTGGTTCGGAGCCCAGGGAGGAGAGGGACGGAAGCTATACTGTTACACTGGCAATACTAAAGTGCCTATAAGAACAGCCACCAATGGTCAACGGTTAATTAAATACAAATGGTATAGAGGGAAATAGTCCTATACAGGCCTAGAAGGCCAGCATCCCGGAGTCGCCTCTTCAATGTTGACGTTGAGACTGGTGCTTTGCGGGTACTATTTAATGAAGCTGCCAGTTGAGGACTTGTGAGGCATCTGTTTCTCAAACTAGACACCAATGTACCTGTCCTCTTGCTCAGTGCACCGGGGCCTCCCACTCTTTCTATTATGGTTAGGGCCAGTTTGCGCTGTTCTGAAGGGAGTAGTACACACATCTTCAGATTCTTGACAATTTCTCACATGGAATAGCCTTCATTTCTCAGAACAAGTATAGACTGACGAGTTTTAGAAGAAAGTCTTTGTTTCTGGCCATTTTGAGCCTGTAATCGAACCCACAAATGCTGATGCTCCAGATACTCAACTAGTCTAAAGGAGGCCAGTTTTTTTGCTTCTTTAAATCAGTACAACAGTTTTCAGCTGTGCTAACATAATTGCAAAAGGGTTTTCTAAGAATCAGTTAGCTAATCCAAGATTATCATTTTAAAAGGCTAACACAACATGCCATTGGAACACAGGAATGATGGTTGTTGATAATGGGCCTCTATACGCCTATGTAGATATTCCATAAAAAATCTGCCTGTCTTCTACGCCAATGTATTCCATTTTTTTTAAATCTGCTGTTTCCAGCTACAATAGTCATTTACAACATTAAAAATGTTTACACTGCATTTCTGATCAATTTAATGTTATTTTAATGGACAAAAAATTGCTTTTCTTTCAAAAACAAGGACATTTGTAAGTGACCCCAAACTTTTGAACGGTAGTGTGTGTATGTGTGTATATAAATATACATACAGTGGGGCAAACAAGTATTTAGTCAGCCACCAATTGTGCAAGTTCTCCCACTTAAAAAAGAGAGAGAGGCCTGTAATTTATCATAGGTACACTTCAACTATGACAGACAAAATGAGAAAAAAAAAATCCAGAAAATCACATTGTAGGATTTTTTATGAATTTATTTGCAAATCATGGTGGAAAATAAGTATTTGGTCACCTACAAGCAAGATTTCTGTCTCTCACAGACCTGTAACTTCTTTAAGAGGCTCCTCTGTCCTCAACTCGTTACCTGTATTAATGGCACCTGTTTGAACTTGTTATCAGTATAAAAGACACCTGCCAACAACCTCAAACAGTCACACTCCAAACTCCACTATGGCCAAGACCAAAGAGCTGTCAAAGGACACCAGAAACAAAATTGTAGACCTGCACCAGGCTGGGAAGACTGAATCTGCAATAGATAAGCAGCTTGGTTTGAAGAAATCCACTGTGGGAGCAATTATTAGGAAATGGAAGACATACAAGACCACTGAATCTCACTCGATCTGGGGCTCCACGCAAGATCTCCCCCCGTGGGGTCAAAATGATCACAAGAACGGTGATCAAAAATCCCAGAACCACACGGTGGGACCTAGTGAGTGACCTGCAGAGAGCTGGGACCAAAGTAACAAAGCCTACCATCAGTAACACACTATGCCGCCAGGGACTCAAATCCTGCAGTGCCAGACGTGTCCCCCCCGCTTAAGCCAGTACATGTCCAGGCCCGTCTGAAGTTTGCTAGAGAGCATTTGGAAGATCCAGAAGAAGATTGGGAGAATGTCATATGGTCAGATGAAACCAAAATATAACTTTTTGGTTAAAACTCAACTCGTCGTGTTTGGAGGACAAAGAATGCTGAGTTGCATCCAAAGAACACCATACCTACTGTGAAGCATGGGGGTGGAAACATCATGCTTTGGGGCTGTTTTTCTGCAAAGGGACCAGGACGACTGATCCGTGTAAAGGAAAGAATGAATGGGGCCATGTATCGTGAGATTTTGAGTGAAAATCTCCTTCCATCAGCAAGGGCATTGAAGATGCAACGTGGCTGGGTCTTTCAGCATGACAATGATCCCAAACACACCGCCCGGGCAACGAAGGAGTGGCTTTGTAATTAGAATTTCAAGGTCCTGGAGTGGCCTAGCCAGTCTCCAGATCTCAACCCCATAGAAAATCTTTGGAGGGAGTTGAAAGTCCGTGTTGCCCAGCAACATCCCCAAAACATCACTGCTCTAGAGGAGATCTGCATGGAGTAATGGGCCAAAATACCAGAAACAGTGTGTGAAAACCTTGTGAAGACTTACAGAAAACATTTGACCTCTGTCATTGCCAACAAAGGGTATATAACAAAGTATTGAGATAAACTTTTGTTATTGACCAAATAATTATTTTCCACCATAATTTGTAAATAAATTCATAAAAAATCCTACAATGTGATTTTCTGGAATTTTTTTTCTCATTTTGTCTGTCATAGTTGAAGTGTACCTATGATGAAAATTACAGGCCTCTCATCTTTTTAAGTGGGCGAACTTGCCCCATTGGTGGCTGACTAAATACTTTTTTGCCCCACTGTACACACACACACACACATATACATATATAGCAAGAGAGAGAGATAATTAACCAAAAATCTGAGCAAACTGGAATGCTATTTGGCCATAAACAATGTGTGGCAGAATACCTGGCCATTGTGTTTCCCCAGACTTTAAAGGGTTAGAGTGACACCATGAAAACCCAAGGAAAATATCCCTGTAATACCACCTGGAAAATCTGAGCAGCAGATTCAACTTTTCCTTACAGGTACTGACACATTTCAGTTGAATGCATTAAGTTGTACAACTGACTAGGTGTCCCCTTTCCTTATCAGAGCGCCTTTACTGTTATCAGAGTGCCTTTACAGTGGCTTGATTACAATAGGCAGCTTAACAAAGACCTATTATACATTCATTATACAACATCACAGGTTTACAGTGTGTACTTATTAAACAGAGCAACAGTGCTTCTAACTCCCTTTAATGCTAGGGTTAAATTCCACAACATACACTCTGGGTAGGCTACATCTCAATACGGACACTGGACACAAGGGGAGTGGAAGCAATATGGCAGCCTACCTGTACTTTCACCTGTCCTCTTCTCAGATTAGTGTGGGTGAAGGAAATGAAGAGAGGAAGAAAGGTTAGACTATTGAGAGATACCCATAGACTGGGACCATCCTTTACAAGAGACCAAAACAGAGACATGAGAGAGCAGTCTGAGCTTTACAGCTCCACTGTGTTCCTTTCTCAGTGATCTCTCTTCAGTTAGGCCACGCATCTCTGTCTGTCAAGCCAGTCAGTGTTCAATAGATTGAGGAGAAGTCAGGAGTCAAACTGTGAAGAAAAAACTCACACTACTGGGAGACAGAAGAGAGAGGTAGGTGAAAGAGGTAGGGAGAGTAGAGGCTGACAAAGGGGAAGAGGGGCTGACAAAGGGGAAGAGGGGCTGACAAAGGGGAAGGGAGGCTGACAAAGGGGAAGGGAGGCTGACAAAGGGGAAGGGAGGCTGACAAAGGGGAAGAGAGGCTGACAAAGGGGAAGAGAGGCTGACAAAGGGGAAGAGAGGCTGACAAAGGGGAAGAGAGGCTGACAAAGGGGAAGAGAGGCTGACAAAGGGGAAGAGAGGCTGACAAAGGGGAAGAGAGGCTGACAAAGGGGAAGAGAGGCTGACAAAGGGGAAGAGAGGCTGACAAAGGGGAAGAGAGGCTGACAAAGGGGAAGAGAGGCTGACAAAGGGGAAGAGAGGCTGACAAAGGGGAAGAGAGGCTGACAAAGGGGAAGAGAGGCTGACAAAGGGGAAGAGGGGCTGACAAAGGAGAAGAGGGGCTGACAAAGGGGAAGAGGGGCTGACAAAGGGGAAGAGGGGCTGACAAAGGGGAAGAGGGGCTGACAAAGGGGAAGAGGGGCTGACAAAGGGGAAGAGGGGCTGACAAAGGGGAAGAGGGGCTGACAAAGGGGAAGAGAGGCTGACAAAGGGGAAGGGGGGCTGACAAAGGGGAAGGGGGGGCAAGGCGGAGAGGGAGAGGCACTGAATCAAGTCTAGAACAACAGTGAGTCAAGTGTTCAAACCCAGAGAAAGCCATGTTGTTCAAGGAACAAATCAAGTGAAAGCCCTGTTGAACCAGGAAAAAACAACCGTTTCCCAGGTCTCAATCTCAGCAGCTTCAAGGCATGTCCATGTAAAAGGAGCCATGAGCACCAACATGGGAAGTTCATAGGATGATTTCAAATTGGGTGTCAAGTTAAAGCTAAGAGTTTATACTTTGGGGAAATTAAAGGCAAATTAAAGGCAAATATAAATGTTTCTAAAACGTTCCATCTTAAAAATGAGGCATAAAGGCTTTGATTTAATGGATAAACAGATGGGAAAGGGGTCTTCGACAACATCTACCAGAAAAAGTCTTAAAGGTTTCAGAAATACATTAAAAACACAATCATGTTGACATAAAGACCCCTGCCAACTAATATCAACATCATTTGTTTTGGATAAATTGTTTACCGTCTGTAAATCTAAGAAATATTGCCTCTTAATCCCGTTACCAAAAAACCCACTTATCTGGAAGGTATTTTAACATTTTTTCCCCCTTGCTTAACAGTGGGGCAGCAGGGTAGCCTAGTGGTTAGAGCGTTGGACTAGTAACTGGAAGGTTGCAAGTTCAAACCCCCGAGCTGATGTTCTGCCCCTGAACGTTCTGCCTTAGCTGACATGCCTAGTTAAATAAAAGTAAAAACAGAAGTAACAAGTAATGGTTTGTGATTTTAGTTTGTGATTTTACTGATATCAATTGTGTTTATTAATTAAATCTTGTAACTGAGTTACCAATCTTGTAAGTGAATTACTGCAACTGGATGGCTACAATGGGAAATCATAAGTCACAAAACAGTTGGGTGACCTGCTACTGTCCTCCATTCAGTACAGTGAGTACAGTACAGTACAGTCCAGTTGGTTCACCTGCTACTGTCCTCCCTTCAGTACAGCGAGTACAGTACAGTACAGTCCAGTTGGTTCACCTGCTACTGTCCTCCATTCAGTACAGTGAGTACAGTACAGTACAGTCCAGTTGGTTCACCTGCTACTGTCCTCCATTCAGTACAGTGAGTAGAGTAGAGTACAGTACAGTCCAGTTGGGTGACCTGCTACTGTCCTCCATTCAGTACAGTGAGTAGAGTAGAGTACAGTACAGTCCAGTTGGTTCACCTGCTACTGTCCTCCATTCAGTACAGTGAGTAGAGTACAGTACAGTCCAGTTGGTTCACCTGCTACTGTCCTCCCTTCAGTACAGTGAGTACAGTACAGTCCAGTCCAGTTGGTTCACTTGCTACTGTCCCCCCTTCAGTACAGTGAGTAGAGTACAGTACAGTCCAGTTGGTTCACCTGCTACTGTCCTCCATTCAGTACAGTGAGTAGAGTACAGTACAGTACAGTCCAGTTGGTTCACCTGCTACTGTCCTCCATTCAGTACAGTGAGTAGAGTACAATACAGTCCAGTTGGTTCACCTGCTACTGTCCTCCCTTCAGTACAGTGAGTAGAGTACAGTACAGTACAGTAGTCCAGTTGGTTCACCTGCTACTGTCCTCCATTCAGTACAGTGAGTAGAGTACAGTACAGTACAGTCCAGTTGGTTCACCTGCTACTGTCCTCCCTTCAGTACAGTGAGTACAGTACAGTACAGTACAGTCGGTTCACCTGCTACTGTCCTCCATTCAGTACAGTGAGTACAGTACAGTTGGTTCACCTGCTACTGTCCTCCATTCAGTACAGTGAGTACAGTACAGTTGGTTCACCTGCTACTGTCCTCCATTCAGTACAGTGAGTACAGTACAGTACAGTCCAGTTGGTTCACCTGCTACTGTCCTCCCTTCAGTACAGTGAGTAGAGTACAGTACAGTCCAGTTGGTTCACTTGATACTGTCCTCCCTTCAGTACAGTGAGTAGAGTACAGTACAGTACAGTCCAGTTGGTTCACTTGCTACTGTCCCCCCTTCAGTACAGTGAGTAGAGTACAATACAGTACAGTCCAGTCAGTTCACCTGCTACTGTCCTCCCTTCAGTACAGTGAGTAGAGTACAGTACAGTACAGTCCAGTTGGTTCACCTGCTACTGTCCTCCCTTCAGTACAGTGAGTAGAGTACAGTACAGTACAGCCCAGTTGGTTCACCTGCTACTGTCCTCCCTTCAGTACAGTGAGTAGAGTACAGTACAGTACAGTCCAGTTGGTTCACCTGCTACTGTCCTCCATTCAGTACAGTGAGTACAGTACAGTTGGTTCACCTGCTACTGTCCTCCCTTCAGTACAGTGAGTAGAGTACAGTACAGTCCAGTTGGTTCACTTGATACTGTCCTCCCTTCAGTACAGTGAGTAGAGTACAGTACAGTACAGTCCAGTTGGTTCACTTGCTACTGTCCCCCCTTCAGTACAGTGAGTAGAGTACAATACAGTACAGTCCAGTCAGTTCACCTGCTACTGTCCTCCATTCAGTACAGTGAGTAGAGTACAGTACAGTACAGTCCAGTTGGTTCACCTGCTACTGTCCTCCCTTCAGTACAGTGAGTAGAGTACAGTACAGTACAGCCCAGTTGGTTCACCTGCTACTGTCCTCCCTTCAGTACAGTGAGTAGAGTACAGTACAGTCCAGTTGGTTCACCTGCTACTGTCCTCCATTCAGTACAGTGAGTAGAGTACAATACAGTACAGTCCAGTTGGTTCACCTGCTACTGTCCTCCATTCAGTACAGTGAGTAGAGTACAATACAGTCCAGTTGGTTCACCTGCTACTGTCCTCCCTTCAGTACAGTGAGTAGAGTACAATACAGTCCAGTTGGTTCACTTGCTACTGTCCCCCCTTCAGTACAGTGAGTAGAGTACAGTACAGTTGGTTCACCTGCTACTGTCCTCCCTTCAGTACAGTGAGTACAGTACAGTCCAGTCCAGTTGGTTCACTTGCTACTGTCCCCCCTTCAGTACAGTGAGTAGAGTACAGTACAGTCCAGTTGGTTCACCTGCTACTGTCCTCCCTTCAGTACAGTGAGTAGAGTACAGTACAGTACAGTCCAGTTGGTTCACCTGCTACTGTCCTCCATTCAGTACAGTGAGTAGAGTACAGTACAGTCCAGTTGGTTCACCTGCTACTGTCCTCCATTCAGTACAGTGAGTAGAGTACAGTACAGTCCAGTTGGTTCACCTGCTACTGTCCTCTATTCAGTACAGTGAGTAGAGTACAGTACAGTACAGTCCAGTTGGTTCACCTGCTACTGTCCTCCCTTCAGTACAGTGAGTAGAGTACAGTACAGTCCAGTTGGTTCACCTGCTACTGTCCCCCCTTCAGTACAGTGAGTACAGTACAGTCCAGTTGGTTCACTTGCTACTGTCCCCCCTTCAGTACAGTGAGTAGAGTACAGTACAGTCCAGTTGGTTCACCTGCTACTGTCCTCCATTCAGTACAGTGAGTAGAGTACAGTACAGTACAGTCCAGTTGGGTGACCTGCTACTGTCCTCCCTTCAGTACAGTGAGTAGAGTACAGTACAGTCCAGTTGGTTCACCTGCTACTGTCCCCCCTTCAGTACAGTGAGTACAGTACAGTCGGTTCACCTGCTACTGTCCCCCCTTCAGTACAGTGAGTAGAGAACAATACAGTACAGTCCAGTTGGTTCACTTGCTACTGTCCCCCCTTCAGTACAGTGAGTAGAGTACAGTACAGTCCAGTTGGTTCACCTGCTACTGTCCTCCCTTCAGTACAGTGAGTAGAGTACAGTACAGTCCAGTTGGTTCACCTGCTACTGTCCTCCCTTCAGTACAGTGAGTACAGTACAGTACAGTCCAGTTGGTTCACCTGCTACTGTCCTCCATTCAGTACAGTGAGTAGAGTACAGTACAGTCCAGTTGGTTCACCTGCTACTGTCCTCCCTTCAGTACAGTGAGTACAGTACAGTACAGTCCAGTTGGTTCACTTGCTACTGTCCTCCCTTCAGTACAGTGAGTAGAGTACAGTACAGTACAGTCCAGTTGGTTCACCTGCTACTGTCCTCCATTCAGTACAGTGAGTAGAGTACAATACAGTACAGTCCAGTCGGTTCACCTGCTACTGTCCTCCCTTCAGTACAGTGAGTAGAGTACAGTACAGTCCAGTTGGTTCACCTGCTACTGTCCTCCCTTCAGTACAGTGAGTAGAGTACAGTACAGTACAGTCCACAGTTGGTTCACCTGCTACTGTCCTCCCTTCAGTACAGTGAGTAGAGAACAATACAGTACAGTCCAGTTGGTTCACTTGCTACTGTCCTCCATTCAGTACAGTGAGTACAGTACAGTACAGTAGGTTCACCTGCTACTGTCCTCCATTCAGTACAGTGAGTAGAGTACAGTCCAGTTGGTTCACCTGCTACGGTCCTCCCTTCAGTACAGTGAGTACAGTACAGTACAGTAGGTTCACCTGCTACTGTCCTCCCTTCAGTACAGTGAGTAGAGTACAGTCCAGTTGGTTCACCTGCTACTGTCCTCCCTTCAGTACAGCGAGTACAGTACAGTACAGTCCAGTTAGTTCACCTGCTACTGTCCTCCCTTCAGTACAGTGAGTACAGTACAGTACAGTCCAGTTGGTTCACCTGCTACTGTCCTCCATTCAGTACAGTGAGTACAGTACAGTCCAGTCGGTTCACCTGCTACTGTCCTCCCTTCAGTACAGTGAGTACAGTACAGTACAGTCCAGTTGGTTCACCTGCTACGGTCCTCCCTTCAGTACAGTGAGTAGAGTACAGTACAGTACAGTTGGTTCACCTGCTACTGTCCTCCCTTCAGTACAGTGAGTAGAGTACAGTACAGTCCAGTTGGTTCACCTGCTACTGTCCTCCCTTCAGTACAGTGAGTACAGTACAGTCCAGTTGGTTCACCTGCTACTGTCCTCCCTTCAGTACAGTGAGCACAGTACAGTACAGTCCAGTTGGTTCACCTGCTACTGTCCTCCCTTCAGTACAGTGAGTACAGTACAGTACAGTAGGTTCACCTGCTACTGTCCTCCATTCAGTACAGTGAGTACAGTACAGTACAGTAGGTTCACCTGCTACTGTCCTCCAATCAGTACAGTGAGTAGAGTACAGTACAGTTCAGTCGGTTCCCCTGCTACTGTCCTCCATTCAGTACAGTGAGTAGAGTACAGTACAGTTCAGTCGGTTCACCTGCTACTGTCCTCCCTTCAGTACAGTGAGTACAGTACAGTACAGTAGGTTCACCTGCTACTGTCCTCCCTTCAGTACAGTGAGTACAGTACAGTAGGTTCACCTGCTACTGTCCTCCATTCAGTACAGTGAGTAGAGTACAGTACAGTACAGTCCAGTTGGTTCACCTGCTACTGTCCTCCATTCAGTACAGTGAGTAGAGTACAGTACAGTCCAGTCCAGTTGGTTCACCTGCTATTGTCCTCCCTTCAGTGCAGTGAGTACAGTACAGTACAGTACAGTCGGTTCACCTGCTACTGTCCTCCCTTCAGTACAGTGAGTACAGTACAGTACAGTAGGTTCACCTGCTACTGTCCTCCATTCAGTACAGAGAGTACAGTACAGTAGGTTCACCTGCTACTGTCCTCCATTCAGTACAGTGAGTAGAGTACAGTACAGTCCAGTTGGTTTACCTGCACTGTCCTCCATTCAGTACAGTGAGTAGAGTACAGTACAGTCCAGTTGGTTCATCTGCTACTGTCCTCCCTTCAGTACAGTGAGTACAGTACAGTACAGTACAGTCGGTTCACCTGCTACTGTCCTCCCTTCAGTACAGTGAGTAGAGTACAATACAGTACAGTCCAGTACAATACAGTCCAGTAGAGTAGAGCACAGTCCAATACAGTACAGTCCAGTAGAGTACAGTCCAATACAGTAGAGTACAGTCCAATACAGTAGAGTACAGTCCAATGCAGTACAGTACAGTCCAATACAGTAGAGTAGAGCACAGTCCAATACAGTACAGTCCAATACAGTCCAGTAGAGTACAGTCCAATACAGTACAGTACAGTCCAGTACAGTCCAATACAGTACAGTACATTGTACCCTGTGCTCAGCTGTATTGTACTGCACTCTACTCAACTGTGCCGCACTGTGATGTCCAAACTTGTGAAACATCCGTAATTATGAATTTCTGTGCGGTACAGATCAGGGACCCAAGTTGTAATTCCGTTACTGTAATTCCGTTACCGGGTGTAAATCCACTTCACTTACTGTAGTTTGATAAGCAAAATAGATTTTTCAACAGTCAATGTGTCATATCATAGCCGACACCCCATTCTTTATGCAGGCATCTTTTAATCTTAATTCGGAGCAGAGATATAAAATAGTTTTTTAAATATGTGGTTGCATAAAACCCTGAGAGAGATTTTACCGTAATCAGTCACCAAAGTTCAGGATCTGCACAGACCAATTATGCATATTTTGGCAGACTCAAAACAACATTTTGAAGATACAGTGCCTTGCGAAAGTATTCGGCCCCCTTGAACTTTGCGACCTTTTGCCACATTTCAGGCTTCAAACATAAAGATATAAAACTGTATTTTTTTGTGAAGAATCAACAACAAGTGGGACACAATCATGAAGTGGAACGACATTTATTGGATATTTCAAACTTTTTTAACAAATCAAAAACTGAAAAATTGGGCGTGCAAAATTATTCAGCCCCCTTAAGTTAATACTTTGTAGCGCCACCTTTTGCTGCGATTACAGCTGTAAGTCGCTTGGGGTATGTCTCTATCAGTTTTGCACATCGAGAGACTAAAAAATGTTCCCATTCCTCCTTGCAAAACAGCTCGAGCTCAGTGAGGTTGGATGGAGAGCATTTGTGAACAGCAGTTTTCAGTTCTTTCCACAGATTCTCGATTGGATTCAGGTCTGGACTTTGACTTGGCCATTCTAACACCTGGATATGTTTATTATTGAACCATTCCATTGTAGATTTTGCTTTATGTTTTGGATCATTGTCTTGTTGGAAAATAAATCTCCGTCCCAGTCTCAGGTCTTTAGCAGACTCCATCAGGTTTTCTTCCAGAATGGTCCTGTATTTGGCTCCATCCATCTTCCCATCAATTTTAACCATCTTCCCTGTCCCTGCTGAAGAAAAGCAGGCCCAAACCATGATGCTGCCACCACCATGTTTGACAGTGGGGATGGTGTGAGCTGTGTTGCTTTTACGCCAAACATAACGTTTTGCATTGTTGCCAGAAAGTTCAATTTTGGTTTCATCTGACCAGAGCACCTCCTTCCACATGTTTGGTGTGTCTCCCAGGTGGCTTGTGGCAAACTTTAAATGACACTTTTTATGGATATCTTTAAGAAATGGCTTTCTTCTTGCCACTCTTCCATAAAGGCCAGATTTGTGCAATATACGACTGATTGTTGTCCTATGGACAGAGTCTCCCACCTCAGCTGTAGATCTCTGCAGTTCATCCAGAGTGATCATGGGCCTCTTGGCTGCATCTCTGATCAGTCTTCTCCTTGTATGAGCTGAAAGTTTAGAGGGACGGCCAGGTCTTGGTAGATTTGCAGTGGTCTGATACTCCTTCCATTTCAATGTTATCGCTTGCACAGTGCTCCTTGGGATGTTTAAAGCTTGGGAAATCTTTTTGTAACTTTAAACTTCTTCACAACAGTATCTCGGACCTGCCTGGTGTGTTCCTTGTTCTTCATGATGCTCTCTGCGCTTTTAACGGACCTCTGAGACTATCACAGTGCAGGTGCATTTATACAGAGACTTGATTACACACAGGCGGATTGTATTTATCATCATTAGTCATTTAGGTCAACATTGGATCATTCAGAGATCCTCACTGAACTTCTGGAGAGAGTTTGCTGCACTGAAAGTAAAGGGGCTGAATAATTTTGCACGCCCAATTTTTCAGTTTTTGATTTGTTAAAAAAGTTTGAAATATCCAATAAATGTCGTTCCACTTCATGATTGTGTCCCACTTGTTGTTGATTCTTCACAAAAAAATACAGTTTTATATCTTTATGTTTGAAGCCTGAAATGTGGCAAAAGGTCGCAAAGTTCAAGAGGGCCGAATACTTTCGCAAGGCACTGTAAATACAATGGTTGATTGGATCAGTCTAAAACTTTGCACATACACTGCTGCCTTCTAGTGGCCAAAATCTAAAGTGCGCTTAGAGTCCAAAGTCAGATAATGGCCTTTCTCTTGCCTTTCACGATGGGGGGGAAAATTCAAATAAATCACATGTTTTTTTCTTTGTATTATCTTTTACCAGATCTAATCTTTTACCAGATCTAATCTTTTACCAGATCTAACGTGTTATATTCTCCTACAATTCTCCCACAAACTTCAAAGTGTTTCCTTTCAAATGGTATCAAGAATATGCACATCCTTGCTTCAGGTCCTGAGCTACAGGAAGTTAGATTTGAGTATGACATTTTAGGCTAACATTTTTTATTTTTTTTAAAAGGGGCCAATCCTGTTAAGGGTTTTCTACACCCGCTTCAAACAGCTGAAAATATTTGTGGAAAAGACGTCACAGTAGTTCAGATGGTACAATGGTTCAATACACTATAGTTGATTGTTTTGTCAAACTGAAATTAGGCAAACTATTAGAATTTTTGCAAACAGGAAATGGCGGAGCGATTTCTGCATAGCGCAGCTTTAAATTCATTTTGGACATGTTTTGGTGAAAATGGTTAAAAGTAGTCCTTGTGCATAGAGTTGTATAGTTTGTTAAACTTTGAAATTAATGGTTTTTGTTTGGCATAGATTTTAAAGCGAAAAAACAAAAATGAGTCAAAGAGTAATTCTGTTAATGTGGAATTTCCCGTCATTTACACTATACCTTAAAAGCACCCAAAATAACAGCTCAGTGAGCATGGCAGAGGTCCCACAAGAGTGAGTCCCCCAATGGTTAATACAGTCCCTTATGGCGGATAAAGTGTATGGAGAGAGAGAACAGAAGGCACACTATGAAGTTGACCTTTGGAGTGAACTGGGCCCAGAGTCAGATCACACACTCTCATAGACCTCTCCCGGAACTCTTGGGCCTCGAGGGGAGGTGTGTGTGGTGGGCTGGGTTCCACCTCCATTGTAATTCTACTCACCTGAGCAACCCTATACAGGTGAGACAGACCAGTAGGGACTGGACCTCTGGTTGGTAGAGCTGGGCTCAAGTCCATCTATCCAATACGCTCTCACCTGGGCAACCCTATACAGGTGAGATCGGTCTCAATCTTCAAACAGACAGGGCATTCTACAGGTGCAGATGGAACCTGTGTAGTCGGCTACAATTCCCCCGTACTCCGACTACTCACCTGGCCAGGGGAGAAACCAGGTAGGTGTTGGTCTGAGAGGAAGGGCCTTTAGGACTTCTGGACACAGTGGTCTTATCATGGCGAGGTGAAAGAGGAGCCCTGACGTCTACATAATGTATAATAACAATTACATCATCTCTATGCACCATAGCCCTCCAGGAGGTCTTTAGAGTCACCTTCACCTGTCCCTCTCAGGTATCCCTAACTGAGCCGCTCCCTCTCCTCTGGGTGACAACTCCACACCTGGGTATCCAGACATGGCCACCTCCTCCAACACAACTGGTGAAGGCAAAGAGATGACTGAGCATGCAAGGTCTCTCTCCTCATGGCAATAAAATCCTTCTCTCTCCCTTTGTATTTCCCCCACACACACATACAGGAGTGAGTATGTGATAGGAGTGAGGGGTGAAAGGTTAGGACAGTTCCAGAGCCATCCTCAGTGGCCTCTTTCTCTTTCAGTGGGATATAAAATTAAACACTCGTCCTTATGTTTCACTGTCTAGTGTCTCTACAACATTCACCCTTCTGCTGTTTCATAAGAAAAATCACATTTCAGATTAGGGCTCCTAATATAACAATGTATTTCTGAATGATAAAAAAAAAAATCCCTTTGATTAAAACTTAGCTTCCCACTTCAATGCAGTTCTTGTAAAATGTTCCACATGCGTGTGTCTGCTAAATGCCTAGTAGAGAACCTTTAAATAGAGAGTAGTCTACTGAGTACAACTCGGCTACCAGAGCCGTTGGCAGAGTTGAGGCCAGCAAAAACCCTAGTAGCGTTCATCAGTTAAGAGCTGCTCTGTTGTAAAAAAAAAAAAAACTGTCAATCGATTTTCCCCCACAGGCTGTGTAACAGTCCATCTCTAAATATACTGTAGGTCACATTAAGGCTATTAACAGCAGAGAGTAGATATTGAATGACAGTGAAGAGAACATAATCACCCCTCCACACCAAAGTGAGGTGGCTGAAGTGAGTTACCCCCTGACAGAACGTGAGTGAAGGGCTATCCAATCCATTTGAAATGGTCCATGTGTTCTTACTTCACTGTCCAACCAGGCATACAGTACATGTAAAACATGGAGCAAGAACCATGTGTGTAGCCGTGCCTCAATTATACAACAAAGTATGTGGAAATTGAACAGTGTCCATGTTGAACTATCCTAGAAAGTACAACTGTACAACCAAACATCAGATTGGTGGTTTCATCATCCGAAGGCCAGGGCCTACTTAGAGAAACCGACTGTAGAGGAGTGACCTACGTGTTTAGGAAGCTAGCCTAGTGACCTGTCTGATGTTGAGCTGGCAAGTGAGGTTTCCAGAGGTGCAGAGCATGCCTTGGGACACTAAGGCCACCAAGTGTGTGTCCTACTATAGAGCCATTATTCCTTTATCAAGAAACTCCTCTTGACCAAACTCAAAATAACCTCTTAGGCCCCGGTACATATCTATTCTAGGCTATAGCCTAGCTTGGGGACTGATGTGTGCTAAACTCAGCTGATGAGTTAAATGGACGATTTTTTATTAATATATATATATATATATATATATATATATATATATATATGTAATAAATGACAATTACAACAATACTGAAGGAACAATGAACACTTATTTTAACTTAATATAATACATAAATAAAATAAATTTAGTCTCAAATAAATTAAACGTGTTCAATTTGGTTTAAATAATGCAAAAACAAAGTGTTGGAGAAGAAAGTAAAAGTGCAATATGTGCCATGTAATAAAGCTAACGTTTCAGTTCCTTGCTCAGAACATGAGAACATATGAAAGCTGGTGGTTCCTTTTAACATGAGTCTTCAATATTCCCAGATAAGAAGTTTTAGGTTGTAGTTATTATAGGACTATTTCTCTCTATATCATTTGTATTTTATAGACCTTTGACTATTGGATGTTCTTATAGGCACTATAGTATTGCCAGCCTAATCTCAGGAGTTGATAGGCTTGAAGTCATAAACACTGCTGTGCTTCAAGCATTGTGAAAAGCTGCTGGCAACGGAGGAAAGTGTGGTTTGAATGAATGCTTACGAGCCTGCTGGTGCCTACCACCGCCCTGTCAGACTGCTCTATCAAATCTCAAATCATAGATTTTAATTATAATATTTTAACACACAGAAATACGAGCCTTAGGTCATTAATATGGTCAAATCTTGAAACTATCATTTCGAAAACAAAACATTTATTCTTTCAGTGAAATACGGAACCGTACCGTATTCTATCGAACAGGTGGCAACCCTAAGACTAAATATTGACTGACTCTGCTTACACTGATCGCAAGAGAAGTGACACAATTTCAGGCAGCGCATTGATTAAATGCAACGCAGGACAAGCTAGTTAAACTAGTAATATCAACCATGTGTAGTTAACTAGTGATTATGTTAAGATTGATTGTTTTTTATAAGATAAGTTTAATGCTAGCTCGTAACTTACCTTGGCTCCTTGCTGCCTGCACTCGCGTTGCCACGCAGTCTCCTCGTGGAGTGCAATATAAATTGGCCATAATCGGCATCCAAAAATGCAGATTACCGATTGTTATGAAAACTTGAAACCGGCCCTAATTAATCGGCCATTCCGATTAATCGGTCGACCTCTACGCTCAATACAGTTATCTGAGCCAGCCAATGCCAACTAAGTCAACAAGAAGCCACCGCTGTGACAGCTAAAAACTTTGACACTTGTTTTAAAAGCAACTGATACAATTGTATATTTTAGTAAAAGCAGATATCGGTAAAGAAGGCCAAGAAAGTAATTAAAATAAAGTCCCTGAGCTCCTCCCTCTCTCCCAGTGACGACCCATCATTCAGGGTTAGGTGGGGCAGAGACCCATCTGTTTTGAGCCCCACATTGTTAGCTAAAATAAATGTAATAAAAATATATACACTACCGTTCAAACCTTTGGGGTCAATTAGAAAATGTCCTTGTTTGAAAGAAAAGCACTTTTTGTCCATTAAAATAACAAATTGATCAGAAATACAGTGTAAACATTGTTAATGTTGTAAATTACTATTGTAGCTCGAAATGGATGATTTTTAATGGAATTTCTACATAGGTGTACAGAGGCCCATTATCCGCAACCATCACCCCTGTGTTCCAATGGCATGTTGTGTTAGCTAATCCAAGATTATCATTTTAAAAGGCTAACTGATCCTTAGTAAAACCTTTTGCTATTATGTAAGCACAGCTGAAAACTGTTGTTCTGATTAAAGAAGCAAAAAAACTGTCCATCTTTAGACTAGTTGAGTATCTGGAGCATCAGCATTTGTCGGTTCGATTACAGGCTCAAAATGGCCAGAAACAAAGACTTTCTGAAACTCGTCAATCTATTCATGTTCTGAGAAATGAAGGCTATTCCATGCGAGAAATTCCCAATTGCCATAAATTTGCCCACAAAGGACTGCTGCGCCACCTTCCTGTTCAAGTGAGCATAGCATAACAAGGCGAGTCCAAAAATGTATTGTATGCTGCTGCATAAATTATGTAATAATATGTAATTTCGCTCCCGAGTCACGCAGCGGTCTAAGGCACTGCATCTCAATGCAATAGGCATAACTACAGTCCCTGGTTCGAATCCAGGCTGTATCACATCCGGCTGTGATTGGGAGTCCTATAGGGTGGCGCACAATTGGCCCAGCGTCGTCCTGGTTTGGCCGGGGTAGGCCGTCATTGTAAATAAGAATTTGTTCTTAACTGACTTGCTTAGTTAAATAAAGGTTCAATCTAAAAATGTTTACAAAAATATTCCAGGGAGATATGTATACTGTAGCTAAGAAAGTAATAAGTGTATGTTGTGTAGTAAGCTGTTAGTAACCCATGTGCCTCACCCTAATAAATTGGTCTATTTCCCCCTCTTAATTTCACCTACTGTTCTGACGTGGTAGCCTATAACCGGTTTTAGAGAAATGTAATAATCGAATATTGTAAGAGCTTTCAATGTCTGCTTATATGCCCTGTTTATTTATCCTATGGTTCTGACTTGGAGTACAGGGAGAACACTAAGAACGGCCCATGTTCTGAATTCTGTCACTGTACATTTCAAAAGTGCTAAACAAAGTTATGACTACATCCATCCTAGCCCGCTCATTAAATGTCTTAATCGAAATTACAGATTGCCCCTTATCCGCTTGTCGTCCCGCATATGCCATATTTTGTACATCTCAATTGACATTAGAAACCACATAAATCAGCCATATATATTTTTTAAAGGCAGTAAATTAAGCTGAATGAACTGTTTCGCTGCCAGACAAGGCTCCGATAGCCAGTTGTAGCAGTGGTAAGATGTTGGGACAGCTTTATGTAGGCCCTAACAGTTTGTGGACACCATGTGTCACCGTTATACCACAAATGATCTATTCATCAGTGTTGCGTTAGTTAGTGGATTTGCTGGCATGCACAGTGTTTGTTTTGTTTGCCCCACCAAGATTAAAAATTCTAAAATCGCAACTGCTCTCTCCTTATCTTTTTAAAACGTCGGCTGGGGAAAACGTTTACCTTGAAGCTGCGCCGAGAGCGACTCCTGATGCTGCTGGTACTTGGCAGCCATCGCCTCTGTCCTCTTCAGCTGTTTGTGCATCTCATACGATATCATCCCCCCGTAAATAATCCCGAACACCACGGTGATTAGAAGGAGAGACTGGAAGATTCTCCGCTGCCTCCGAGAACACACTCCGTTCCCCATGGTTGAATAGCTCCTCTCCTCGCTGCCTGCACAAACAATCTCCCGGTCACTTCTGTGGAAAGTTCAGCTAAACTTTATACTACTACCTCTCAAGCCCCTTATCACTTCAGTCGTCCCCAAGCATTATTAGACAGAGGGCGCAGAAACACTTTAGAGTTGGGGAAAGTTTAGTGAAGATGTTGGACTCATTTTAGCCCACAACACGGTGTAGCCACATCCACGAAGGAATCCCAGTTTGTTGTTACTTCTCCTTGGATTTTTGCTTGACTACACTACACACAGCAAACTCTCTCCGATATTTCATAAGAAGCAGACTTTGTTAATGTGGGTAATGTAGAAACAATGCGCACTACTCTATTCCGAAACAAACCCAGATAGGATGTAATAGTGCAATGTGTTCAGACTTTGCCAAGCCCTGTAGCAGAAGTCAAAATCCAGATATTTCCGAGGCCTTTACAGCACCTTTAACTTTAGTTACGTGTCACCTAAGCAGCGAAGACACCACCCAACAGCAACTACTTAGGAAGTCATTCCCCAATGAAAGCCAACTACCCGCCCTCCACGGAATTTACTTTTCTCATTGGTCACGTAGGGTTCGGTCAAACAATTTTGGGATCGTGTGGGCGGGGTGTTGGAGGATTTGAGCACAGAGTTTCTAAACCCAGAGGCGCAACATCACGAGACTTCCGGGAACTCATGCAAAACAGACCAGGCCGGGGTTTGGGGATTGATAAATCAATAAGATAAGTAAAAAAAAATCTTACTTAACTATTTATTTTCTCGAAATCTAAAGCCACAACTTAGATTCGAGCAAACCTCTTACGTATTTGAACATGTTAGTACTCCAACCTCGTGAAAGTGACAAACTGATACGTTTTAATAGGAGTTTATTTAGGAGTTGCCTTTGAGTTGACGGGCTGCACATGCGCAGTTCGGCGCGAGACGACCGTTAGACCCGCCACGGCACAATCATTTTTAATTACATTTTTATTCCACCTTTATTTAAGTAAGAGAGTGGGGATCTATTTGGGGTAAAATGCCACCCTACCTCAAAATTATTTTTGGGGAGTGACTTAAAAAATTGTGATGAGACAGATTAGTTTTTTTAGTTCAGAAAGAGTAGTGGCAAGTAGTGGGAGGGGGGAATAGCGACAAAGTCGTTTCTGTGAGATGTACAGATGGATTACCCCACGTACAGATGGATTACCCCACATACAGATGGATTACCTCACGTACAGATGGATTACCCCACGTACAGATGGATTACCTCACGTACAGATGGATTACCCCACGTACAGATGGATTACCTCACGTACAGATGGATTACCTCACGTACAGATGGATTACCTCACGTACAGATGGATTACCTCACGTACAGATGGATTACCCCACGTACAGATGGATTACCTCACGTACAGATGGATTACCCCACGTACAGATGGATTACCTCACGTACAGATGGATTACCTCACGGCCTGCGGATTACCCCACGTACAGATGGATTACCCCACGGGTAATCATTTTACCAATATGTTATTGGGCTCATTTCTGGAGGTGGAATTTATATTTTAGCATAATTTTATTTTCATTCATTTTGGAGTAGAATGTCAGTCAGCAAAGTCACCAGAACTGAGCTTCTGTCCTTCACCCCCCCAACATTTTTGCCCCCACTGCTACACATTTTTCCAGAGGAAACACTGCTCCCAATGAAATCCGTTCGCTCCCTTGGGTCTAAAGGTGTGGTTGCCCTCATCTTCTCGACCCAAACAACGCCAATCTCAACCCATCAAACACCTCATAGCATTGGGACATTGGGACATTGGGACATCGGGACATTGGGACATACTGTATGATGTTGAATATTTCAATTACAAAATGCACATGATGTGTTGCAGAGACTGTGCATCCCATTTAAGGGTTAACCACCAACTTATCAAAGGCTACTGTAGAAGGTAGATGGTATAGGATGACTTAACCATATATTTATAGTTTGTAGATATATTTTAATTACTATATCTGTAATACATATTTTCTGAAACTGTGTGCCTGCCAAATATTACACAAAATACTAAATTGTGTGTGTTGTCTTGCCTCAAAAGAAAAAAACTAAACACACATTTGATATATATTGCATTTTATTGAGATGTTTGTTTGTTACATAAACATCATATTGGAATGCTTAACTTGTGTACAATGAGCTACAAAGCTGAGATACTGGGGCATATCTTTAATTAAATAAATATTGCATGTAACATAGGCTAAAGCATAAAGAAAAGAAAATACCATGTTATCTTAAAAGAGCAATACAGTGTCATTATTCAAGTAAAAACACTTTCAGACATTTTCCTTGTTCTTGAGACTGTAAATAAATAAATATCTCACTATTCCATTTTCTGATTTGGAAGATATCTATAGGAAACACTTTGAAGAAAGGCTTTGAGCTAACCAGAATTAAAACTTAATTTATCAAGAGAAAGGAAAAAAAAAGTTACATCTGATACAACCAATAATTCATTACCCTTTAAAATAATATAAAAATAAGAAACTACATTTTCAACTATCTACGGGGTTTATCACAGAGAAAATAAGTGTCATCATAATTTCTCTTCATTCATGGATTTCCTGCTGTTTCATGGCCACATTTATTTGCTGGTCAGCCATATTGCAAAAGCCAATTTTTCCAAAGCCTAAATGTTGATATTTTTCAATACTTCACGTAAAAGTAGTAATAGTCCTTATTTTACACTCATTTATTGCTTCATATTGTGGTTGGCTGAAAGTTTACATGGAAAGTCCACCAATCACAACTGTGCTTTTTAAAGCCCAGCTGTAACTCTAGACTATCTCGTACAATAAATACTGTACTTTGTCACATCATGTTTAATCACATTTCACTCCTAAAACACAAGCACTCCTTTATATTTCCTTCCAACGCTTAACTAGTCTGGACTACAGGAAAAGGAGGGCCGAGCACGTCGCCATTCACATCGACGGGGCTGTAGTGGAGCAGGTTGAGAGCTTCAAGCTCTCTGGTGTCCACATCAACAACAAACTATCATGGTCCAAACACACCAAGGCAGTAGTGAAGAGGGCACGACAACTCTTATTCCCCCTCAGGGGAGATTAAAGATTTGTCATGGGTACTCAGATCCTCAAAACGTTATACAGCTGCACCATTGAGAGCATCTTGACTGGTTACATCACCGCCTGGTATGGCAACTGCTTGGCATCCGACCGCTAGGCGCTATAGAGGGTAGGGCATACGGCCCAGTCCATCACTTGGGCCAAGCTTCCTGCCATCCAGAACCACCATACCAGGCGGTGTCAGAGGAAGGCCCTAAAAATTGTCAAAGACTCCAGTCACCCAAGTCATAGACTGTTCTCTCTGTTACTGCACGGCAACCGGTACCGGAGCACCAAGTCTAGGTCCAAAAGGCTTCTTAACAGCTTCTACCCCCAAGTCATAAGACTGCTGAACAGTTAATCAAATAGCTACCTGGACTATTTGCATTGACCCCCTACCTGGTTAAATAAAGGTGAAATATCTATGCATAGTTACTTTACCCCTGCCAACATGTTCCAAAGTTTGGGGTCACTTAGAAATGTCCTTGTTTTTGAAAGAAAATCACATTTTTTGTCCATTAAAATATCATAAATTGATCAGAAATACAGTGTATACATTGTTAATGTTGTAAATGACAATTGTAGCTGGAAACGGCTGATGTTTTATGGAATATCTATGTAGGTGTACAGAGACCCATTATCAGCAACCATCAATCCTGTGTTCCAAATGGCACGTTGTGTTAGTTAATCCAAGTTTATCAGGCTAATTGATCATTAGCAATTATGTTAGCACAGCTGAAAACTGTTGTACTGATTAAAGAAGCAATAAAACTGGCCTTCTTTAGACTAGTTGAGTATCTGGAGCATCAGCATTTGTGGGTTCGATTACAGGTTCGAAATGGACAGAAACAAAGAACTTTCTTCTGAAACTCGTCAGTCTATTCTTGTTCTGAGAAATGAAGGCTATTCCATGCGAGAAATTACCAAGAAACTGAAGATGTGTGTACTACTCCCTTCACAGAACAGCGCAAACTGGCTCTAACCAGAATAGAAAGAGGAGTGGGAGGCCCCAGTGCACAACTGAACAACTAAGTAAGCATTTCACGGTAAAGTCGACACCTGTTGTATTCGGATCATGCAACAATTGTTTTTTGATTGGCTTTGATTTACATTTTCACCAGGCATGACTCCTATGTCACTGAGGGAGTTCTATTACACTGGCTTGGGTTGAACCGGGCAATGGCCTGTCACGTCATCAGGCGAAAGCGGGGAGGGAGGAGTGCACTTCTCAAATCAAACAGTAATCTGCGCCGCTCAATCACGTTGTCAACAGGTCAGCTAGGTACATTGTCCAGAAACATACATCTATTTTCTATCAAATAAAATGTTAGAATTTTCAAACTAGTTTTTATTGGGAAGGCAGATAAAGGATTGTTTTTATCAATAGTAATCACTTTAGCATTTGAAAACACATAATCCTACTCATTACACGATGCTTAATTACATCACTTTTGTTTTGTGCCGACTTCGCCGCCGGCCAGAGCGGGGCACCTGGCTCACACCCGGGAGGCAGCCTGGTTCCAAAAGGAATACAATCACTTTTCACCCGGTTCAAACAAGATGGGGTAACCCGGGTCAGATAAACAACCCCCCCACCCCCACTGAAAGACAAGGTAGAGAACTCTGTGGTGTCAATCAACCAATCACAACCATGACAGACTAATAAAGTGCTGTGACCATCGGTAATCAGTAGCTCTATTCTCTCATCATGACTCCATGTTACCAAGTTATGGCACATCAACTTATGAAACAGTTCCTGGATACAACTCCACAATAAGGGGTGAGAACACAATGCTCAAGGCTGTGACTGAATGCTGCCAAAAACCCTCCCTCTTCCTTCCTTCCATTATTTGTGGCCACTGAAAGGTAACATAACTGGGCCATAACATAAGGAAAGGAGGATGTTTATCTAAAGGTTAGATTTCAGCCAAAGAACTGTCTGCTTTAAAAGCACCAGTGTGAAGACGTCAAACAGCCCTCCGACCTCCACTGCAACAACACAGAAATATATGTAGATGCAAGGCACAGGATATCAGGCTTAACCCACTGCATATTCACAATCTAAACACTGTGTAACACTCCAAGCAATTTACCAACTACAACTTATATAGGGATTCAATTACAACGGAATCTGCTCCTACAACAAACCAAGGTGAACTATAACAAATTCACCACAAGTGAAAAATAGATTACTGTTGGTGCAGCCCACTACTTTGTGGCACATCAATAGTCAATGTGATACACTACCATTGGTGCAATGTATGATCTTTTTAAACCTACATACAGGAACAATCCCTGTTATGATTCCTTCTTGTACTGTTTACCTAGACGACAATGCTGTGTGAACAGTTCAGAGTGTATTGACAATCTTATCCTGGAAAACACAGGACCTCTAACCATTGACAAACATAGACTAGAGGAATGTGACACTGAGACACACCCTATAGGCCTTTAGTGTAATAAGAAAAACATAGGGAATAGATCATATGAGCCCCCTTACAAAGATATAGAGAATGGTTCTACTGAGATTACATTCCTCAAACATAAGACGCCCCCTTTAATTCACCTGGATTTAAATGGAGGGAACATTGGTTGGATTATTCTAGGTCTCCACTCAGCATTATGGAGACGATTTCTGGAAATCTCTTACTGTTCTCACTCTAGAACTTCAATCATGTATTCTCACTCTAGAACTTCAATCAAGTATTCTCACTCTAGAACTTCAATCAAGTATTCTCACTCTAGAACTTCAATCAAGTATTCTCACTCTAGAACTTCAATCATGTATTCTCACTCTAGAACTTCAATCATGTATTCTCACTCTAGAACTTCAATCATGTATTCAATCAAGTATTCTCACTCTAGAACTTCAATCAAGTATTCTCACTCTAGAACTTCAATCATGTATTCTCACTCTAGAACTTCAATCATGTATTCTCACTCTAGAACTTCAATCATGTATTCTCACTCTAGAACTTCAATCATGTATTCTCACTCTAGAACTTCAATCAAGTATTCTCACTCTAGAACTTCAATCAAGTATTCTCACTCTAGAACTTCAATCATGTGTTCTCACTCTAGAACTTCAATCATGTGTTCTAACGATACACCTTCATTCATGTGTTTTCTAGAATGTGGACAGTTCCTCCTCTTCACAGAGCAGAGGTTCTACTTCAGGAACGTTCATCTTCTTGATGGTTTTAGCGGAGTGGTTCTTCCTATAGATGATAAACTGGGCGGTGACCTGGGAGAGTTAAGGCTCATTCAAACACACCACAACAAGTCAACAATATTCCAGAGACAAAAATAACACTTTCACTTCTTTATCCTTATCCATTTTTTTGTGAAATGATGATCTCGGAGAAAAAGAAAAGATACAAAGAAGTCTAGGAGGAGGACTCCCAGGCTGCCGATGAGCCAGGCCAGATGTTTGAGAATGAAGGCCTGTTTGGAGCCGGCCAGAGCTGGTAGAACCACAATGACACTGAGCCCGTAGGTCCCGTTGCCCATCATGGCCAGGGCAAACAGCATGTACGACGTGCCCTCTGTAGACTGTCGCTTAAACTGGAAACAACAGGGAGATGTTATCTTTTAGACCTCAAAACCAACAGAGAAAGTGAAGATTTAAGGCTTAGAGTCTTCAAAACATGTTATGTAGTTAATCATTTAACCCCATTCTATTACTTCTTCATTTTAACTACTTTTTTGTTAAATTCCAAAATAATATTAGTTCCGAACATATTTTCACATTGTTTGACAATGTGTTAGTATGCATGATTTGTTGTTGGTAAGTCATGCATGCTCACAAAGACACTCAATATATAAAAATGTGTGTGTGTGTTTGTACTGTGCTCTCCCCCTCCCCCAAGGCCATCCCTAGGAACTATTATCACATTGGGAGTGACAGTGAGTTCTCTGCAGGAGCCACCAGTCCAGATGCTGTGACATCACTCAGTACAAAACACCAGTCCAGATGCTGCGACATCACTCAGTACAAAACACCAGTCCAGATGCTGTGACATCACTCAGTACAAAACACCAGTCCAGATGCTGTGACATCACTCAGTACAAAACACCAGTCCAGATGCTGTGACATCACTCAGTACAAAACACCAGTCCAGATGCTGCGACATCACTCAGTACAAAACACCAGTCCAGATGCTGTGACATCACTCAGTACAAAACACCAGTCCAGATGCTGTGACATCACTCAGTACAAAACACCAGTCCAGATGCTGCGACATCACTCAGTACAAAACACCAGTCCAGATGCTGTGACATCACTCAGTACAAAACACCAGTCCAGATGCTGTGACATCACTCAGTACAAAACACCAGTCCAGATGCTGCGACATCACTCAGTACAAAACACCAGTCCAGATGCTGTGACATCACTCAGTACAAAACACCAGTCCAGATGCTGTGACATCACTCAGTACAAAACACCAGTCCAGATGCTGCGACATCACTCAGTACAAAACACCAGTCCAGATGCTGTGACATCACTCAGTACAAAACACCAGTCCAGATGCTGTGACATCACTCAGTACAAAACACCAGTCCAGATGCTGCGACATCACTCAGTACAAAACACCAGTCCAGATGCTGTGACATCACTCAGTACAAAACACCAGTCCAGATGCTGCGACATCACTCAGTACAAAACACCAGTCCAGATGCTGTGACATCACTCAGTACAAAACACCAGTCCAGATGCTGTGACATCACTCAGTACAAAACACCAGTCCAGATGCTGTGACATCACTCAGTACAAAACACCAGTCCAGATGCTGTGACATCACTCAGTACAAAACACCAGTCCAGATGCTGTGACATCACTCAGTACAAAACACCAGTCCAGATGCTGCGACATCACTCAGTACAAAACACCAGTCCAGATGCTGTGACATCACTCAGTACAAAACACCAGTCCAGATGCTGTGACATCACTCAGTACAAAACACCAGTCCAGATGCTGTGACATCACTCAGTACAAAACACCAGTCCAGATGCTGTGACATCACTCAGTACAAAACACCAGTCCAGATTCTGTGACATCACTCAGTACAAAACACCAGTCCAGATGCTGCGACATCACTCAGTACAAAACACCAGTCCAGATGCTGTGACATCACTCAGTACAAAACACCAGTCTCTCACGCCTGGTTCTCATTTTTAAAAATCAAACAACAGCATTCCTTTTTCTCTTCTGGCCCCAACTACATTCAGCCTTCCTTTATCACCCCTTCCTTCCCCTCCTGTCACCCTCTTCCCTCTCACTCCTCATGTCCCCTAACCCTAACCCTTTATCACCCCTTCCTTCCCCTCCTGTCACCCTCTTCCCTCTCACTCCTCATGTCCCCTAACCCTAACCCTTTATCACCCCTTCCTTCCCCTCCTGTCACCCTCTTCCCTCTCACTCCTCATGTCCCCTAACCCTAACCCTTTATCACCCCTTCCTTCCCCTCCTGTCACCCTCTTCCCTCTCACTCCTCATGTCCCCTAACCCTAACCCTTTATCACCCCTTCCTTCCCCTCCTGTCACCCTCTTCCCTCTCACTCCTCATGTCCCCTAACCCTAACCCTAACCCTTTATCACCCCTTCCTTCCCCTCCTGTCACCCTCTTCCCTCTCACTCCTCATGTCCCCTAACCCTAACCCTTTATCACCCCTTCCTTCCCCTCCTGTCACCCTCTTCCCTCTCACTCCTCATGTCCCCTAACCCTGCCATCCTGTCACATCTTACCTCCATAATCACACCCATAGACTGTCACTTACATTTTTGTAGAGCTGTGGAAAACGAGAGGAGAGGTAGAATATGGAGGCCACGTATCCACAGGCATAACCAGAAATCTCCACGCTGTTAGAGGCACTCTGAAGAGAGAGAGATATATATTATTATATATTATCTACCTCACTTGCTTTGGCAATGTTAACACATGTTTCCCATGCCAATAAAGCCCTTGAATTGAAATATATAGGATGAGATACAACTCACATGGGGTGATATCGCCTTCACACACACACACACACACACACACACACACACACACACACACACACACACACACACACACACACACCTCAGTGTTGGCAGAGGTGTTGTTGTCAGTGATGAACTTGGGGAGAATCAGCAGGGCCACAGTGGAAGCCCCACACCACAGGAAACACAACCACTTCAACATGGGGCGCTCTGGGAGAGAGAGAGAGACACACATGGGTCACACACACAGACGCACCCACAGTGTTGCTGTACCTCACGTTTTTTGATTTTATTTTTTATTTCACCTTTATTTAACCAGGTAGGCAAGTTGAGAACAAGTTCTCATTTACAATTGCGACCTGGCCAAGATAAAGCAAAGCAGTTCGACACAAACAACAACACAGAGTTACACATGGAGTAAAACAAACATACACTCAATAATACAGTATAAACAAGTCTATATATGATGTGAGCAAATGAGGTGAGATAAGGGTGGTAAAGGCAAAAAAAGGCCATGGTGGCAAAGTAAATACAATATAGCAAGTAAAACACTGGAATAGTAGATTTGCAGTGGAAGAATGTGCAAAGTAGAAATAAAAATAATGGGGTGCAAAATACATAAATAAATTAAATACAGTAGGGAAAGGGGTAGTTGTTTGGGCTAAATTATAGGTGGGCTATGTACAGGTGCAGTAATCTGTGAGCTGCTCTGACAGTTGGTGCTTAAAGCTAGTGAGGGAGATAAGTGTTTCCAGTTTCAGAGATTTTTGTAGTTCGTTCCAATCATTGGCAGCAGAGAACTGGAAGGAGAGGCGGCCAAAGAAATAATTGGTTTTGGGGGTGACCAGAGAGATATACCTGCTGGAGCGCGTGCTACAGGTGGGTGATGCTATGGTGGCCAGCGAGCTGAGATAAGGGGGGACTTTACCTAGCAGGGTCTTGTAGATGACATGGAGCCAGTGGGTTTGGCGACGAGTATGAAGCGAGGGCCAGCCAACGAGAGTGTACAGGTTGCAATGGTGGGTAGTATATGGGGCTTTGGTGACAAAACGGATGGCACTGTGATAGACTGCATCCAATTTGTTGAGTAGGGTATTGGAGGCTATTTTGTAAATGACATCGCCGAAGTCGAAGATTGATAGGATGGTCAGTTTTACAAGGGTATGTTTGGCAGCATGAGTGAAGGATGCTTTGTTGCAAAATAGGAAGCCAATTCTAGATTTAACTTTAGATTGAAGATGTTTGATGTGGGTCTGGAAGGTGAGTGTACAGTCTAACCAGACACCTAGGTATTTGTATTGTAGAGGTGACCGATTTCAGACACACTTTCTTCCCTGCAATCTGTACTGGAACTGTGTTGTATAGCTACCAACGTTAGCCAGCAATCTATACTGGAACTGTGTTGTAGAGCTACCAACGTTAGCCAGCAATCTATACTGGAACTGTGTTGTATAGCTACCAACGTTAGCCTGCAATCTATACTGGAACTGTGTTGTATAGCTACCAACGTTAGCCTACAATCTATACTGGAACTGTGTTGTATAGCTACCAACGTTAGCCTGCAACCTGTTGTCGTGTCTTTGGCTATGCCGGATTAAGTGATATGACATGCTATTCTATAAAATCATTTCTCTGTAATTAATATTACCTGATTAAACTAATCATGTAATTGTAATTAACTAGAAAGTCGAGGCACCACGAAATAATGTTTCTAGAGCTGTTATCTTCTGAATAAACTCTTAAAGACCTGGTAATCTTTTACGTCAATACTTAATCATCACCTTGTTTAGTCTCATCTGAAAGTTGTAAATTCTTGGTTATCTTCACAAACCCTGGCTAACAAGTTTAATCAGCAATACAAAATTGGGTTTAATTATTTCTTAACTAAATATCCAACAAATCACACATAATCTTATATACCGAATGGATCACACATTGATTACAAATTATGTCATAAATGAAACATCCCTGGTGGATGGAACAGATACACGTCTGGTTACACAAGGGGGGGGGGGGTTGAATGAAAGAGAAGGAAGACTTGAAGACTTGCGTAACAAAGGGAGATGCTATGCTATCGTAAATACAGTATCTTATGCATTCTATTCTACAGTATCTTATGCGTCCATTTGGAAAAGGAAAATGCAATAAATATTTACTCTGAGCTGCGCTTCGGTAGGTTGGTGGTAGATAGAAGGCCGTGTTGCCCAACAGAGATCTTCCTTGTCCTTTGAAAGGTGTCTCTGGTTGTAAACTGAATACTCTGCAGTATCGTGTTGTTTGTTAGTGCAGGTCCTTTGTCATTTCCTAGCCCATGTTTACAGTGGCCGCTGCTAACTCAACGGCTAGGAGGTATCACTTCTGGAGTGAATAATAGTTCAAAGTTCATACCATTCACAGCCAAAGCTCACGCTGAGGATGGCTTAGTTCTGTAGTTGACATGTTAGTCCTTTTAACGTGGGACCGTCGTCCTCACGTCCTCGGAACAGTTTATAATCTGAACACTTTCAACATAGGACAGTCGCCCTTATGTCATCGAAACAGAAAGTTATATTTTCGTAAAGGGCTTATATAGTGGAGGGAGAGAAGGGTGTGCTTCATAGTTTTACAACCCATTTCTGTTCAGACTCTCTATGTTTAACATGTTTAAAGGCTATTCAAGAGTCCTTCTGTAGAGTCAAGAGAGGAAATAGAGAAAGGTATTCATGGGGGGTCATAAACCTTACCCACAGGCCAACGTCATGACACTATACTGGAACTGTGTTGTATAGCTACCAACGTTAGCCTGCAATCTATACTGGAACTGTGTTGTATAGCTACCAACGTTAGCCTGCAATCTATACTGGAACTGTGTTGTATAGCTACCAACGTTAGCCGATGCTGCTACCAACAGTACATGCAGAGACACTGCTTGCGTGCTCACCGCTGTGAGAGGATTTAAAGGGGGAGTGTGCTCTTGTTCACTTAGTTGAAAAATCCTTATAAGGACAGAGACATAGAAGCCCAGCTCGCCTAGCTGTCTGACAGTCTGAAATGGAAGTCGCTATTGAATGTTTTCAACCCTGCTGGAGCTGTGTTTATTTAGCTCTATTCAAGGACAATGTGGACTGCCCAGACTTTTAACTGTTTATTTGCAGAGGACTACAGGGGCAAAGTGGCTATTCTTAGCAAACAAGTAGTGAATTTACACCAGCTACTGGGGAATCCTACACCAGCTACCGGGGAATCCTACACCAGCTACCGGGGAGTCCTACACCAGCTACCGGGGAGTCCTACACACGCTACTGGGGAGTCCTACACACGCTACTGGGGAGTCCTACACACGCTACTGGGGAGTCCTACACACGCTACTGGGGAGTCCTACACACGCTACTGGGGAGTCCTACACACGCTACTGGGGAGTCCTACACACGCTACTGGGGAGTCCTACACACGCTACTGGGGAGTCCTACACACGCTACTGGGGAGTCCTACACACGCTACTGGGGAATACTACACACGCTACTGGGGAGTCCTACACACGCTACTGGGGAGTCCTACACACGCTACTGGGGAGTCCTACACACGCTACTGGGGAGTCCTACACACGCTACTGGGGAGTCCTACACACGCTACTGGGGAGTCCTACACACGCTACTGGGGAATACTACACACGCTACTGGGGAGTCCTACACACGCTACTGGGGAGTCCTACACACGCTACTGGGGAGTCCTACACACGCTACTGGGGAATACTACACACGCTACTGGGGAATACTACACCAGCTACCGGGGAATCCACACCTGCCTACTTTTTCTTTCTCCTCTACTCCAGTAGCCGGACGCCACTCTGGCCTGGTGGAAATGTCTCCGCCATGACGGCTCTCCACAGCCAACTGGACGTTTCTCGGCAGGGATCCCTCTCCGAAGGTGTCTGCCTCTTCCCTGGAAAATGGAGTCAGTAAGCTGCTTCTGGATGACTTGGTGGATGTTCCTGTTCTTGATCTTATCAACCAGCCATAAAGATACGTCACTCACTGTGGAAGTCGAAAGCAGAGGCATCTGGCAATGGGGCCCTCCTTGGTGATGGAAAGCCAGGACTGGACACAGACTTCAAACAGTTTCTTCGCCCTGGATCCAGAGGTTCCGGCACCTTCATCCCTGGGGGCTTCTGCTTCATGATCGGATCCAAAGGTACCTGCGCCTTCGCCCTCTGTTCAGTTTCCTTTCTAGCTTCATTCTAGCTTCTTAAAGTTTCCAAAAAGCGGCCAATTATTTCAGGCCCGGTACCATCATTGGGTCACGGCTGTGAGAGATTCAGCAGGCTACTGGCATTATACATCTGGCTAAAAGACTACTGTAACTCTGTTGGCATAACTTATAAGATGCTCTACAAGAATGACAGTCCATCCATATAATCTTGGCTCCTGGACTCTGTCCACGCATTTCAAGGCTGCGTTGAGAAAATGACTTATCAATGACCCAAGCCCTGCTCAGATAATCACTACCATTGTGTCACTGAGTTGTTGTAGTGCTGTAGAACAAAATGTACAATGTCCCAGGAGCGTTGGAAGTCCTAGTGTATGTAACCTAATTTACAGTGCCTTGCGAAAGTATTCGGCCCCCTTAAACTTTGCGACCTTTTGCCACATTTCAGGCTTCAAACATAAAGATATAAAACTGTATTTTTTTGTGAAGAATCAACAACAAGTGGGACACAATCATGAAGTGGAACGCCATTTATTGGATATTTCAAACTTTTTTAACAAATCAAAAACTGAAAAATTGGGTGTGCAAAATTATTCAGCCCCCTTAAGTTAATACTTTGTAGCGCCACCTTTTGCTGCGATTACAGCTGTAAGTCGCTTGGGGTATGTCTCTATCAGTTTTGCACATCGAGAGACTGAAATTTTTTCCCATTCCTCCTTGCAAAACAGCTCGAGCTCAGTGAGGTTGGATGGAGAGCATTTGTGAACAGCAGTTTTCAGTTCTTTCCACAGATTCTCGATTGGATTCAGGTCTGGACTTTGACTTGGCCATTCTAACACCTGGATATGTTTATTTTTGAACTATTCCATTGTAGATTTAGCTTTATGTTTTGGATCATTGCCTTGTTGGAAGACAAATCTCCGTCCCAGTCTCAGGTCTTTTGCAGACTCCATCAGGTTTTCTTCCAGAATGGTCCTGTATTTGGCTCCATCCATCTTCCCATCAATGTTAACCATCTTCCCTGTCCCTGCTGAAGAAAAGCAGGCACAAACCATGATGCTGCCACCACCATGTTTGACAGTGGGGATGGTGTGTTCAGCTGTGTTGCTTTTACGCCAAACATAACGTTTTGCATTGTTGCCAAAAAGTTCAATTTTGGTTTCATCTGACCAGAGCACCTTCTTCCACATGTTTGGTGTCTCTCCCAGGTGGCTTGTGGCAAACTTTAAACGACACTTTTTATGGATATCTTTAAGAAATGGCTTTCTTCTTGCCACTCTTCCATAAAGGCCAGATTTGTGCAATATACGACTGATTGTTGTCCTATGGACAGAGTCTCCCACCTCAGCTGTAGATCTCTGCAGTTCATCCAGAGTGATCATGGGCCTCTTGGCTGCATCTCTGATTCGTCTTCTCCTTGTATGAGCTGAAAGTTTAGAGGGACGGCCAGGTCTTGGTAGGTTTGCAGTGGTCTGATACTCCTTCCATTTCAATATTATCGCTTGCACAGTGCTCCTTGGGACGTTTAAAGCTTGGGAAATCTTTTTGTATCCAAATCCGGCTTTAAACTTCTTCACAACAGTATCTCGGACCTGCCTGGTGTGTTCCTTGTTCTTCATGATGCTCTCTGCGCTTTTAACGGACCTCTGAGACTATCACAGTGCAGGTCCATTTATACGGAGACTTGATTACACACAGGTGGATTGTATTTATCATCATTAGTCATTTAGGTCAACATTGGATCATTCAGAGATCCTCACTAAACTTCTGGAGAGAGTTTGCTGCACTGAAAGTAAAGGGGCTGAATAATTTTGCACGCCCAATTTTTCAGTTTTTGATTTGTTAAAAAAGTTTGAAATATCCAATAAATGTCGTTCCACTTCATGATTGTGTCCCACTTGTTGTTGATTCTTCACAAAAAAATACAGTTTTATATCTTTATGTTTGAAGCCTGAAACGTGGCAAAAGGTCGCAAAGTTCAAGGGGGCCGAATACTTTCGCAAGGCACTGTATGTCCCTCTAAGTCCCCTGAACGCCTCTGTCGATCCTATAGCTATTGTATGTAGTTATCATATGTCTATGAACCAGAGTTACACTGTTAGCACTGAGGCGTGTGTCCTAGTAGGAAGTCCACTGTGTGCAGCTCATTCTGTACTATCAGCTCCAACATACTGTAAATATCACTGGCATGTCAACTTCTGATAAGCCGATCATGTAAAACAATCAAGCATCTCAGAAAGGTGCTAAAAAATAGCCCACATTAACGTACAAGTATTTGGACACCCCTTCAAATGAGTGGATTTGGCTATTTCAGCCACACCCGTTGCTGACAGGTGTATAAAATCGAGCACACCGCCATGCACTTGCCATAGACAAACATTGGCAGTAGAATGGCCTTACTGAAGAGCTCAGTGACTGTCATTCCTACAAGTCCGTTCGTCAAATGTCTGCCCTGCTAGAGCTGCCCCAGTCAACTGTAAGTGCTGTTGTTGTGAAGTGGAAATGTCCAGGAGCAACAACAGCTCAGCCGCGAAGTGGTAGTCCACACAAGCTCACAGAACAGGACCGCCGAATTCTGAAGCGCATAGCGCAGAAAATTGTCTGTCTTCGGTTGCAACGCTCACTACCAATTTCCAAACTGCCTCTGGAAGCAACATAAGCACAAAAACTGTTCATCGGGAGCTTCATGAAATTGCTTTCCATGGCCGAGCAGCCACACACAAGTCTAAGATCACCATACGCAATGCCAAGCATCGTCTAGAGTGGTGTTAAGCCCGCCGCCATTGGACTCTGGAGCAGTGGAAACGTGTTCTCTGGAGTGATGACTCACGGACAACTCTACCTGCCTGAATGCATAGTGCCCACTGTAAAGTTTGGTGGAGGAGGAATAATGGTCTGGAGTTGTTTTTTATGGTTTGGGCTAGGCCCCTTAGTTCTAGTGAAGGGAAATCTTAAAGCTACAGCATACATTCAGTTTGACATTCTAGAGGATTCTGTGCTTCCAACTTTGTGGCAACAGAGCTTGACTGGCCTGCACAGAGCCCCGACCTCAACCCCATCAAACACCTTTGGGATGAATTGGAACGCCGACTGCGAGCCAGGCCAAATCGCCCAACATCAGTACCTGACCTCACTAATACTCATGGCTGAATGGAAGCAAGTTCCTGCAGCAATGTTCCAACATCTAGTGGAAAGCCTTCCCAGAGGAATGGAGGCTGTTATAGCAGCAAAGGGGGGACCAACTCCATATTAATACCCATCATTTTCGGATGAGATCTTTTATGAACAGGTGTCCACATACTTTGGTCATGTAGTGTATATAGCCTAAGGAACAAATCAAATCAAATTGAATTTGTCACATGCGCCAAATACAACAGGTGTAGGTAGACCTTACAGTGAAATGCTTACTTAGAAGCTCTTAACCAACAATATAGTTAAGAAAAAAAAATCTAAATTAAAATGTAACAAATAATTAAGGAGCAACAATAACAATAAGGAACAAGTTTCATGAAATCAATAACTTGCTATTAAACATTGACACTCATATATACTGACCCTCTCTGAAACTCACTTAGATAATACCTTTGATGATACAGTGGTAGAAATACATGGTTATAACATCTACAGAAAATACAGAAATGCCAACGGGGGTGGTGTTGCGGTCGATATTCAGAGCCACATTCCTGTAAAGCTTAGAGAGGATCTCATGTCAAGTAATGTTGAAGTAATATGGCTACAGGTTCATCTGCCTCACCTAAACCCCATTATTGTAGGAAGCTGCTATAGACCACCAAGGGCTTAACAGTCAGTATTCGTTATAAGTCAACCTACCAGCGTGTTTACGAACTGCACATGAATGAAATCCACATGTATTTATTACGTCTTTACTAATGCTGCATAAATCTGCTGTAAAGCAGTTTCCAAATCCATCTGATGTAGTGATCACAATATGGTATCCATAGCTAGGAAAACCAAAGTTCCAAAGGCTGGTCCAAATATTGTGTATAAGAGGTCCTACAAGAGGTTTTGTAGTAATTCCTATGTTGATGATGTAAATAATATTTCCTCGTCTGTGGTGTGTAATGAGGAGCAACCAGACGCCGCACTTGAAATATTTAAGAAATTGCGTACACCAGTTACTAGTAAGCATGCACTATAAAAACTGTTACATCCCAAAGGATTGATGAGGATTTGAAAAATGTTATGGTTGAGGGGGATGAGGCAAAAGGAATGACAAATAAGTCTGACTGCATAACTGATTGACAAAACTACTGCAAATTGAGAAATCATGTGACTAAACAGAACATTTTTTTTAAAGCTATTCTATGAGACAAAGATAAATTATATAAAGAGGGATAGCTTTGGAGCACCTTAAATAAAAATGTTGTACAAAAGGCAAAAAGCTCCATCATTCATTGAATCAGATGGCTCATTCACTGTAAAACCCACAAATATTGCCAACTACTTTAATTATTTTTTTAATTGGCAAGATTAGCAAATTAAGGCATGACATGCCAGCAGCAAACGCTGAATCTACACATCCAAGTATAACTGACCAAGTTATGAAATACAAGCATTGTAATTTAGAATTCTGTAAAGTGAGTGTGGAAAAGATTTAAAAAATTGTTGTATATCAACAATGACAAGCCACCCGTGTTGGACAACTTGGATGGAAAATTACTGAGGATGATAGACAATATTGACAATCCTATTTGCCATCTCTTCAATCTAAGCTTACAAAAAAGTGTGCCCCCTCAGGCCTGGAGGGAAGCAAAAGTAATTCCGCTACCCAAGAATAGCCGACCAATCAGCCTGTTACCAGCCCTTGGTAAACTTTTGGAAAAAAATGTGTTTGACTGGATACAATGCTATTTTACAGTAAATAAATGAACAACAGACTTTCAGCACGCTTATAGTGAAGGGCATTCAACATGCATGGCACTTATACAAATGACGGATGATTGGCTGAGAGAAATTGATAATACAAATATTTTGGGAGCTGTTATGTTTGTCTTCAGTGCAGCTTTTGACATTATCAATCATAGTCTGCTGCTGGAAAAACTTAGGATGTAATGGCTTTACGACCCCTACTATATTGTGAATTAAGAGTTACCCGTCTAACAGAACACAGAGGGTTTTTCTTTCATCTTTAATGGTAGCCTTTCCAACATAATCCAGGTAGAATCAGGAATTCCCCAGGGCAGCTGTCTAGGCCCCTTACTTTTTTCAATCTTTACTAATGACATGACTCTGAGTAAAGCCTGTGTGTCTATGTATGCGAATGACTCGACACTATACACGTCAGATACTACAGCGAGTGAAATCACTGCACCACTTAACAAAGAGCTGCAGTCAGTTTCAGAATGGGTGGCAATAAATAAGCTGGTCCTAAATATTTCTAAAACTAAAATAATTGTATTTTGGACAAATCACTCACTAAACCCTAAGCCTGAGCTGAATCTTGTAATGAATAATGTGGGAATGGATTGTAAATTGTCATGGTTAAAACATATTGATGCAACATTAGCTAAGATGGGGAGAGGTCTGTCCATAATAAAGCGCAGCTCTACCTTCTTAACAACAATATCAACAAGTCAGGTCCTACAGGCTACAGTTTTGTTGCAATAAAGAGGGACTTACAAATTACAACTGGCCCAGAACAAGGCAGCACGGCTGGCCCTTAAATGTACACAGAGCTAACATTAATAATATGCATGTCAATCTCTCATAGCTCAATGTAGAGGAGAGATTGACTACACGGAACTCTATTCCACATCAAGTAACTCACGCAGCACGCACTCCTCTTCCCTGTAACTATTCCCCAGGTCATTGCTGTAAATGAGAATGTGTCCTCAGTCAACTTACCTGGTAAAAAAAAAAGGTTTAATAAAACATTTTAAAAAAGCAGTAAAATATATTTTTTAAACGATACAAATACACCTTATGGAAAAGCGAGGACAGAAGAGTCACACACACAGGTACAAACACACATAACACACACAGGTACAAACACACATAACATACACACTACTATACACACACAGGTACAAACACACATAACATACACACTACTATACACACACAGGTACAAACACACATAACATACACACTACTATACACACACAGGTACAAACACACATAACATACACACTACTATACACACACAGGTACAAACACACATAACATACACACTACTATACACACACAGGCACAAACACACTACTATACACACACATACACACTATTCACACACTATACACTGGATTGTATGTTGTAGTAGTGTAGGGGCCGGAGGGCACACACTTAATGTATTGTGAAATCTGTTGTAAAATGTATTTAAAATGTTTATCATAATGTATACTACTCGCTTAATATATGCTGGACCCCAGGAAGAGTAGCTGCTGCCTTGGCAGGAACTAATGGGGATCCATAATAAATGCAAATACCTGTTAGATACCGGAGTTATGGAGAAAGTGGGGAAGGACCTCCCTCTCTCGGTTTTAATTGACCCACACAGCCACACACAAACACACACACTCGTACTGTTAAGTAATCCAATATGTCTTCCTTTTGTTTCACAGCCCTCGGCTGCAAACTGGACTGACAAAGGAGCTTTACAATGTGAGAATTTGTCAGTCATCAACTTTTAGTGGGAACTATTTTACTTGAAAACACACACACACACACACATACACACACACACATATACACACACACACACACACACACACACACACACACACACACACACATTAGGCATGGATAACTTGGCATAGCTGTTAGCATTGTCAATAAGGTATACATGTAACACAGAATGTGAGTACACAGACTGCACCCTCAGAATTACACTTACAATGGAAATATGAACCTACAGCACTCTCACTACAATGCAAGGAACAATGCTGATTCTCACACATACACAACCATGGCATTCTCTTGCGTTTCCATATTGGGCGGACAGTGTAATATCGTGATCCGGCAGGCCTTACTTTTAGATGAGTTGTTCTTTATCTTGTAGTAGAGGAACTGGGAGATGAGCAGGAGATCAGTGAAGATGTAGAACACTACTGTCACAATCTGAGAGAGAGAGAAATGAGGTGGAAACTGAGCTCCACTTTCTAACATCCTGCCCAATGTATGACCATGTTAGAGACATATTTCCCTCAGATTACACAGATCCACAAAGAATTCGAAAACAAATCCAATTTTGATAAACTCCCATATCTACTGGGTGAAATTCCACAGTGTGCCATCACAGCAGCAAGATTTGTGACCTGTTGCCACAAGAAAAGGGCAACCAGTGAAGAACAAACACCATTGTAAATACAACCCATATTTATGCTTATTTATTTTCCTTAACCATTTGTACATTGTTACAACACTGTATATACAGTGGGGCAAAAAAGTATTTAGTCAGCCACCAATTGTGCAAGTTCTCCCACTTAAAAATATGAGAGAGGCCTGTAATGTTCATCATAGGTACACTTCAACTATGACAGACAAAATGAGAAAAAAAATCCAGAAAATCACATTGTAGGATTTTTAATGAATTTATTTGCAAATTATGGTGGAAAATAAGTATTTGGTCTCAATACTTTGTTAATTACCCTTTGATGGCAATGACAGAGGTCAAACGTTTTCTGTAAATCTTCACAAGGTTTTCACACACTGTTGCTGGTATTTTGGCCCATTCCTCCATGCAGATCTCCTCTAGAGCAGTGATGTTTTGGGGCTGTTGCTGGGCAACACGGACTTTCAACTCCCTCCAAAGATTTTCTATGGGATTGAGATCTGGAGACTGGCTAGGGCACTCCAGGACCTTGAAATGCTTCTTACGAAGCCATTCCTTCATTGCCCGGGCGGTGTGTTTGGGATCATTGTCATGCTGAAAGACCCAGCCACATTTAATCTGCCCTTGCTGATGGAAGGAGGTTTTCACTCAAAATCTCACGATACATGGCCCCATTCATTCTTTCCTTTACACGGATCAGTCGTCCTGGTCCCTTTGCAGAAAAACAGCCCCAAAGCATGATGTTTCCACCCCCATGCTTCACAGTAGGTATGGTGTTCTTTGGATGCAACTCAGCATTCTTTGTCCTCCAAACACAATGAGTTGAGTTTTAACCAAAAAGTTATATTTTGGTTTCATCTGACCATATGACATTCTTCCAATCTTCTTCTGGATCATCCAAATGCTCTCTATCAAACTTCAGATGGGCTTGGACATGTACTGGCTTAAGCAGGGGGACACGTCTGGCACTGCAGGATTTGAGTCCCTGGCGGTGTAGTGTGTTACTGATGGTAGGCTTTGTTACTTTGGTCCCAGCTCTCTGCAGGTCATTCACTAGGTCCCCCCGTGTGGTTCTGGGATTTTCGCTCACCGCTCTTGTGATCATTTTGACCCCACGGGGTGAGATCTTGCGTGGAGCCCCAGATCGAGGGAGATTATCAGTGGTCTTGTATGTCTTCCATTTCCTAATAATTGCTCCCACAGTTGATTTCTTCAAACCAAGCTGCTTACCTATTGCAGATTCAGTCTTCCCAGCCTGGTGCAGGTCTACAATTTTGTTTCTGGTGTCCTTTGACAGCTCTTTGGTCTTGGCCATAGTGGAGTTTGGAGTGTAACTGTTTGAGGTTGTGGACAGGTGTCTTTTATACTGATAACAAGTTCAAACAGGTGCCATTAATACAGGTAACGAGTTGAGGACAGAGGAGCCTCTTAAAGAAGAAGTTACAGGTCTGTGAGAGCCAGAAATCTTGCTTGTTTGTAGGTGACCAAATACTTATTTTCCACCATAATTTGCAAATAAATTCATAAAAAATCCTACAATGTGATTTTCTGGATTTTTTTTCTCATTTTGTCTGTCATAATTGAAGTGTACCTATTATGAAAATTACAGGACTCTCATCTTTTTAAGTGGGAGAACTTGCACAATTGGTGGCTGACTAAATACTTGTTTTGCCCCACTATATAATTTGACATTTGTAATGTCTTTATTGTTTTGAAACTTCTGTATGTGTAATGTTTACTGTTAATATACAAAAGTGAAATAAACAATAAAAATGATCTACCTCACTTGCTTTGGCAATGTTAACACATGTTTCCCATGCCAATAAAGCCCTTGAATTGAATTGAATTGCGAGAGACAGAGAAAGAGAGAACAATAAAATATGATTGACAGTGGCACCCTCTGCTGGTAAGCATATAGGCAAGGGTCAGGGAAAAGTTAAAAGGAAAACATGCCTTTGGGATAGAATGTAAATGCAGTGACACCAACTCCATTGTGCTTCAATGCAGCAGCTATTCAATGCAGCAGCTATACAATGCATCAGGGCATGCCTGGGCAGAAAGTGATATAGTAATCAAACCAATAATTCCCTTATGCCTCTGCCCATACTCATACTTTGCAGACCAAGTTGAAGTTGTGCCTTTTGTTAGATACCTGGATGGGCAGCTGGCTGGTCAGGACGCAGCCTATTAGACTGCTGAGGTCCCCACTGAAGAGGAAGAGCAGAAAGCCAAACGACATGGCCTCCTCCACTTTACCATTGCGATAAGCCTCATAGATTTGTCTGGGGGGGACAACAAGATATTAAATGGAGGCAGAGAAGGGGTAAGAAAAGGAGAGTGATGTGGCATGTAAACAGATACTTGGATTAGATCTCTTGGATTAGAGGTCTCATAAACTTGGTTTTGCAGAGCCACACAGACTCTCTCTCATTGCTATGGTAATACATCAATAATGGGCTAATTCATCTGTCATTGGAGGTCAGAGAAACGTTGATCACAACATCTGTGATAATTTATTTGAATTAGTATTGTAAAGACAATATACTTTTTCCTTATATAACGCCTTCCCACTGCAGCAGTGGAAAATTTACGGAAGACAGCAAGAAACAGAACATTGAAATTTACGGTAGAGTAGACAGCAAGAAACAGAACATTGAAACTTAAGGTAGAGTAGACAGCAAGAAACAGAATATTGAAACTTACGGTAGAGTAGACAGCAAGAAACAGAACATTGAGATCAGCCCGATGACTACGCTCCAGTATTCCCACACATTATCCACGCATTGCTCGAACAGATAGAGGATCCAGGGCGTCCCATTAGAGCACAGTGGTCGACCCAGCACCGGGGAAGTCAGGTTAGCAGCCACGTTTGCAATCCTTCCCGGGAAGCGGGCGTGGGCCATGGGGGCGTCCCACCTTCAGTCCCTCTGCCTCCGTGGAAGAATCCGAGCGCGATGATGTGGAACTTTTCGTTTGTTGACACAAAACGCCCTCGAGCCCACCATCGGATGCACCACACCTAGGCTACAGGCGTGTGGCGCTTTCCGAAATAGATATAATTTGATCAATCTGCAAGGCAATATACATGACCATGGATAGAATTACGAATTGGCAGTGGAGATTAGGAGGAGTGGTGTCGGGAGAAGTAAGAAATTAAATGCATTGTTACTGCTCTTTTGGTTTCAGCAACAAAATGCAACTCTGATACAATGTTGATACTTTGTTACGTTGTCAACAAAGCAAATGCAGCTCATCTCTCACCTGGTGTGTTGATTTCTCGACCTTCGTGTTACTGTGCGACGGCTCTCCATCTCAACACGGCTGTCGTGATGATTTGATTGAGCGATATATTCCGCTTGTCTATTTAATTTCCTATTAATGTTATTGTATTGTAATATATAAAGTCATGTTGCCTATTCCTGTCCTCCGGAATGGCATCAAATTCCATTATTTCACTTCCGCATTTTCTGCCAAAAACACAGAACTGAGAACCACAAGAATAAGGATTTAGCACCATCTGCTGGGTGTTATGCAGTGGTGTGATAAGCATCCTACAGAGAGCCAACGTCCAGCCCATAACTAATTGAGTTGAAGTCTTTTCATTATCATTAACTTGGATAAATTTAGGGTAGCCTACAACCTATTATAGTTTGGAGAACGTTATTTGTCATTTTACATATTCTGTTGGTTTGTCTAATAGGCTATATGCATATCATTATATTCAATAGGCTATATGCATATCATTATAGTCAATAGGCTATATGCATATCATTATAGTCAATAGGCAACCTCAACAGTTGCTTTGCTCTTGTCTACCTCTAGTCCACCAGACTCCTTTAAAACATTTTTTTTTTTACCCCTTTTTCTCCCCAATTTCATGGTATCCAATTGTTAGTACAGTTTTGTCTCATCGCTGCATCTCCGTACAGACTCGGGAGAGGCAAAGGTCGAGAGCCGTGCTTCCTCCATAACACAAGCCAACCAAGCCGCACTGCTTCTTGACACAATGCCCACTTAACCCTTAAGCCAGCCGCACCAATGTGTCAGAGGAAACACCATACACCTAGTGACCATGTCAGCATGTACTGCGCTCGACCTGCCACAGGAGTCGCTAACCCGGACGACGATGAGCCAATTGTGCGCCGCCACATGGGTCTCCCGGTCGCAGCAGGCTGCGACAGAGCCTGGACTCGAAACCAGAATCTCTAGTGTCACAGCTAGCACTGCGATGCAGAGCCTTAGACCACTGCGCCATTCGGGAGGCCCGTTGTCCACCAGATTCCTGAAGATCATGCAAGACACTGGCCCCAGCAGACACCACCACAAGAAAACCCAAGGATTCATCTGACGCTCTTCTTCTCCTGGTGGGAAGCAATACCTCACTCACTCGTGTTTCAGTGCCAGCTGGTGGAGGGAGAGATGGGGAGGATGTGTTAAAAACCTGGTCTAAAGTCCCAGATAGATACGTCGAAACGACTGCATCCGACTCATTGGACTCACCTGGACTCCTTCACTTTGTTGATTTCCCCTTCTTTATCTGTCTGTTCCTCAGTTTGTTCCCCTTGTCAGCATTGATGTCGTTACGTTTTCCCCTGTCCAGACGCTGTCCTTGTTAGTTTCTTGTCTGTTATCCATTAAATGTTCACTCCTTGTACTTGCTTCTCCTCTCCCAGCGCCGATCCTTACAGAGAGATCTAGTTAATGAGTTGCAAAGGGGTTTGTCATCAAAGGTAAACAGTTCTCTCTAATTGTCACCTCTGTTACCTGTGATACTCCAGCTAGAGTTATCATCAAGACGATTAAGTCCCACACTGGCTATTCAGGTTGGGATAAATGCATCCAAGGAGATGTCTATGTTGCCATTTTCATTCTCTCATTTGTGCAGCACTTTAGACAATTGTATGGTCCTCCAGTATGTGGTTTACAACATTCATGGCCTAACCCATGTTTGTGAGGATGTCAAGTTAATTAAAAGCATTGAATTTAATGAAAATGTGCAAAAATAGGTGAAGTTACCATATCAACGCAATGTTGATGTTGTTCCTCTCCCTCACAGGAAGTAGAAAAGTGTCACAGGCTAGAGCAGCGGTTCCCAATCTAGGGGTCGTGACCCATTTGGGTCGCCCAATGTGAAAATGGGGTTGTGGGAGAATTTCCAAAATCCCTAAGAAAATAAAATATATACAAAAAAATATATGTATTATAATATCGTCTTTGTATCTCAAAATTATTGTAATGTGGTTAACCGTAAAAACCTTTCAAAAATTATTAAAATCTAAAAGATTAGATTCAACCGGAGAGCGCCCATAGATCATGGGAAAGGGCCGCACTTGACCGTTGCACTTGAATAATTCCCACAGTGAATGGCTAAGCCTGCAACACTATAAAACCACACACTATTGAAGAGACTTTGATATTACTGTCCGCAATTGATATGGTGAAAACAATGTGTGGGGAGGCAGAGGGACAGAAACTCACAACAATACCTTTGTCAGATAACACTGTTAAACGAAGAATGTATGCTCTGACTGAATGACTCAAAAACTCCCCAGCTTATGCTCTCCAAATGGACGATAGCTGTGAATGTAACAGATGTGAAACGGCTAGCTTAGTTAGCGTGGGCGCTAAATAGCGTTTCAATCAGTGACGTCACTTGCTCTGAGACCTTGAAGTAGTAGTTCCCCTTGCTCTGCAAGGGCCGCGGCTTTTGTGGAGCGATGGGTAACGATGCTTCGAGGGTGACTGTTGATGTGTGCAGAAGGTCCCTAGTTCGCGCCCGGCTATGGGCGAGGGGACGGTCTAAATTTGTACTGTTACATTGATGCTGTTGACCCGGATTACTGGTTGCTGCGGAAAAAGGAGGAAAGTCAACAGATGTGAAACGGCTAGCTTAGTTAGCGTGGGCGCTAAATAGCGTTTCAATCAGTGACGTCACTTCCAAGACCTTGAAGTAGTAGTTCCCCTTGCTCTGCAAGGGCCGCGGCTTTTGTGGCGCGATGGGTAACGATGGGTGACTGTTGATGTGTGCAGAAGGTCCCTAGTTCGCGCCCGGGTATGGGCGAGGGGACGGTCTAAATTTGTACTGTTACATTGATGCTGTTGACCCGGATTACTGGTTGCTGCGGAAAAAGGAGGAAGTGTGCACGTCGAGTGTAACAGATGTGAAACGGCTAGCTTAGTTAGCGTGGGCGCTAAATAGCGTTTCAATCAGTGACGTCACTTGCTCTGAGACCTTGAAGTAGTAGTTCCCCTTGCTCTGCAAGGGCCGCGGCTTTTGTGGAGCGAGGGTGACTTTTGATGTGTGCAGAAGGCCCGGCTATGGGCGAGGGGACGGTCTAAATTTGTACTGTTACATGAAGGCCGAGATGACCACGAACATTTTGACGAACAACAGGGAATATACCCTGCGGGGAACTGGGAACTCTGACAACTCCGACTTCCGTGTTTAATGCGTTCAAGAAAACTGTGAACTTGTAAAGAAACGAGCTCCGACTGGGAAAAATAGTTTTGAATAGTCATCCAACTCCGAATTCCAACTCGGGAATTCGGACCTATTTCTTGAGCTCCGATTTCCGACCTAAAGATCACTGACGTCATTATTTGACGTCGTATTTTTCAGAGTTCCCAGTTGCCTTGAAAGCACCATAAAACTCATGGTAGGCTACCAGTTGCCTGTGTGAAGCTAACCAAATATCGATCCAGGTTGGATGTGACAGCAGAGATGAGGTGCGCACTGTTGACCACGCCCCTTGACTTTGAGGAGCTTGGACACGACATGCGTCAAGCCACACCCATCTCATAAACGGTGGTAAGATACATTAATTATGTCATACTAATTTTCAATGGACTGTCATAGCTCCACATTAAAATGATGTGATGGTGAGTTGTGAAGACAGTCAGAAATACTTTTAGACTGCTTTTCAATTGCCTGCCATAGCCCCAAATAAAAAAGTAAACATTGGCTGTTAATTACATATTTGTTTTCATATGGTTGGGGTCGCGAGAAGTTTTATATATCAAAATGGGGTCGTGGGCCGAAAAAGTTTGCGAATCCCTGGGGTAGAGTATTGTAGAATTACGATTATCTTTAAACATTTATTCATAATTTTCCCCAAAAGCCCTTTACAAAGTTGTTGAATTTATGAAGAGAAATGAAAATGGAGATGTGGAGATGTGGAGGTGGAGTCGGTGATGAATGGCGTGTGCATGTGGCCATCCTTTAAACAGAAGATACTGGAATCAGCTCTGAAGCTTTGAATGAGGGAGACAACTGCAGTAGTTAAGATTAGCGACTGCATCGCTTTGGCAATGAACATCCTTCTGTCTCAGGACAAGGCTTACAGTGCCTTGCGAAAGTATTCGGCCCCCTTGAACTTTGCGACCTTTTGCCACATTTCAGGCTTCAAACATAAAAATATAAAACTGTATTTTTTTGTGAAGAATCAACAACAAGTGGGACACAATCATGAAGTGGAACGACATTTATTGGATATTTCAAACTTTTTTAACAAATCAAAAACTGAAAAATTGGGCGTGCAAAATTATTCAGCCCCCTTTACTTTCAGTGCAGAAAACTCTCTCCAGAAGTTCAGTGAGGATCTCTGAATGATCCAATGTTGACCTAAATGACTAATGATGATAAATACAATCCACCTGTGTGTAATCAAGTCTCCGTATAAATGCACCTGCACTGTGATAGTCTCAGAGGTCCGTTAAAAGCGCAGAGAGCATCATGAAGAACAAGGAACACACCAGGCAGGTCCGAGATACTGTTGTGAAGAAGTTTAAAGCCGGATTTGGATACAAAAAGATTTCCCAAGCTTTAAACATCCCAAGGAGCACTGTGCAAGCGATAATATTGAAATGGAAGGAGTATCAGACCACTGCAAATCTACCAAGACCTGGCCGTCCCTCTAAACTTTCAGCTCATACAAGGAGAAGACTGATCAGAGATGCAGCCAAGAGGCCCATGATCACTCTGGATGAACTGCAGAGATCTACAGCTGAGGTGGGAGACTCTGTCCATAGGACAACAATCAGTCGTATATTGCACAAATCTGGCCTTTATGGAAGAGTAGCAAGAAGAAAGCCATTTCTTAAAGATATCCATAAAAAGTGTTGTTTAAAGTTTGCCACAAGCCACCTGGGAGACACACCAAACATGCTCTGGTCAGATGAAACCAAAATTGAACTTTTTGGCAACAATGCAAAACGTTATGTTTGGCGTAAAAGCAACACAGCTGAACACACCATCCCCACTGTCAAACATGGTGGTGGCAGCATCATGGTTTGGGCCTGCTTTTCTTCAGCAGGGGCAGGGAAGATGGTTAAAATTGATGGGAAGATGGATGGAGCCAAATACAGGACCATTCTGGAAGAAAACCTGATGGAGTCTGCAAAAGACCTGAGACTGGGACGGAGATTTGTCTTCCAACAAGACAATGATCCAAAACATAAAGCAAAATCTACAATGGAATGGTTCAAAAATAAACATATCCAGGTGTTAGAATGGCCAAGTCAAAGTCCAGACCTGAATCCAATCGAGAATCTGTGGAAAGAACTGAAAACTGCTTTTCACAAATGCTCTCCATCCAACCTCACTGAGCTCGAGCTGTTTTGCAAGGAGGAATGGGAAAACATTTCAGTCTCTCGATGTGCAAAACTGATAGAGACATACCCCAAGCGACTTACAGCTATAATCGCAGCAAAAGGTGGCGCTACAAAGTATTAACTTAAGGGGGCTGAATAATTTTGCACGCCCAATTTTTCAGTTTTTGATTTGTTAAAAAAGTTTGAAATATCCAATAAATGTCATTCCACTTCATGACTGTGTCCCACTTGTTGTTGATTCTTCACAAAAAAATACAGTTTTATATCTTTATGTTTGAAGCCTGAAATGTGGCAAAAGGTCGCAAAGTTCAAGGGGGCCGAATACTTTCGCAAGGCACTGTATGTTAATTATTGGGAGTATGAACACAAATAGTATTTATTTAACTACCCTATTCACTCTTGTGAGCTTGGAATATATGTGGTAACCAACCACTATCCGAATCTAAAAAGCATTGAACTTAATGAAAATGTACAGAAGTATCTCAAGTGAGGGAGACAACTGCTGCGAGAGGGGTATATTTTAGGGTGGAGAATGGTATGTGCCACCTGGTGGAGGGAGAGACGGGGAGGATGTGTTCATTTGACACTGAGGATAGACACATCTTCCCTTTCAACACACAGGTAGACTTCTCAGGGATTGTTATTATTAATAAATTGTTCTTACTTGAATAACTGATGGTGTGCTTTGTTAAAATGTTTAAATAGAATGTTCCCGAATAGCAGACACAGTTCAAAGTCAGTAGATTAGATTTTTTTATTATTTTATATAATTTTAGCGTTTGAAGCCAACTGGTGACCTCCATCCCTACTTACACTGGGCACACAAATAGTGTATACAATAGAACCGTGCAAAAATCTGATATTAAATACAGAAAAACAATGAATCCCATGAACATCAGAGGGCTTCCCATGGGAAGGGGAAACAGTAATTAAATGGATAGTTCAACCAAATGTTTTTACCCTGTAAACTGTCTATGGACCATATATAACAGCAGTCCATGCTTTTGTTGTTGTTGTTTATCTGGCTAACATTTTAAAATGCTCACCTTTTAGCATTTGTGGCACTAATCCAATTCTAGTCAATGTTACTTATTTTAGAAATATTTATGGGCTTTTGTGGGCTACACTTCATGTTCCCTGTTGCAACTTGTAATAAACCAGATTTTTTTGGTTTGACTTCATCTGCTCTCTTCTCTTTTAAGTACAGTATTTAATAGCAGAGTATCTGAAAACAATTTGGGGAGTAGAGTTGTTTTAATGCTGGATTAGCTGGTTTAATGCTGGTTTATCTGGTTTAATGTTGGTTTAGCTGGTTTAATGTAGCCTGCATCTTGTCCATATTTGGACTGGGGACCTAGGCGGGAAGTCAGCCATACCTTTGTGCAGTATGTGGGCCAGACCTGGGGCGCATCTTTCTGTTTTACAATAATTTGTTTCAGATCTGGGCCATACCTTCAACAATCAATCATTCCATAATGTGTGGGTCAGAGCGGGGTCACACCATTCTAATTTGATGGTTTACAGTGTGTGGGCCAGATCTGTGCCTGACATTTTAAATCTGATGGTAATGCAGTATGTATACCAGTTTTGGCCAGGGGACACAGGCATATACCTGGCCCAGAAAATAACACAAAGTATGTAGCCCACAGTTGCCGGAATCATTTAGCTAACAGAGTCTAAAGGCCTATAGACAAGTGCACTTTTAGTCATTGATAATGTCTAACGTGTAATGGATTCATAAACCGTTTATAAACTAGTTTTACTATATAATATAATCTCGTACAAATTGTCCAAATTCCCTGGGAATGGATGAACAAATCCACCTGTTGCCCCGAGCGCGAATCTTTACCACCGGATGGCGCGCTTTTCACAGCGCACGAGGACTGTAAGTGAGGAGAAAACGTCTCGTGGGACCGCGGGTGAAGTCTATACGTTTAGTCGGTTTTTAACGGATTTTAAAAGGCTTCTTTCTTTCCCCCACAAAACTGACTGACTTCTACAGAATAAAGGGTGAGCGATTTAAAATGTTATTACCGGGATTTGTGCCGTTGTTGTTGTTTAGTAATGCCCGGTTAAACACGATAGCATACCATGGAAATGTGTGACATCTCTTGCTATGTCGGAAAAGTTTAAGGACACGGAGTGTGTGTCATCAAATGGATATTATAGAGGTCAAAAATCATACATAAAGGTCTGTAAATGTGGAATTGTTGAATGATAATGTAACAAAACTCCTGTAACGAAAAATGCTGGTCCATATGGAGGGAAACAAGTACATCCAGACAGAGGCGCCGGGTTTGTTTTGTAATTTGACGGCGCATTTGTATACTAGGCCATTTGAGAGAACATCGATATACTGGTGTAATTGATATGACCTACCATTTCTATTGTATATATCTAATGTTTTAAGTGTTTTTTAAAAATATTTTTAATGCGGAATGATGCTTGCGTTTCCATGGGTGTTATTTGCACCCCTCTCTCTTTCGCTGTCACTGCTGCCTGAGTGTCCCATTCTCATTTTTCTAGCGAGACCTAAAGGGCTCCATGCCATAGCTATGGAATGCCTCTCAGCCTCTGACATGGGAAGCTGAGGTGCAATACCTGACATGGTGAATGAACCATCCTGTGTTGTGTCATGCAGAGTTTCTGCGTCCCCTCTCCTGAGTGGCTGGCTCACATTCCAGTCTCTGCTCCTCAAGGTCATGGAGTTCTGAGCAGTGGAGTGGAGAGGGACACATTGCAGAGTGCACTCTACATTAGAGCACCAGCAGTGCTCAAAACTGTCTAGGTTTACCATACATACTTCTGCTTTTAGGCTAAGCTGCAGCCTGGACTATAACTGCCAACTGTCGAATCCAGAGGCTTAAATAATTAATGTGTGTGTTTGTGTGTGTTTTTGTGTGGATATATAGGCAGTAGCTCTACCACCCCCAAAACACCAGATCTCTCTCTCTCTCTCTCTCTCACCCCCCCCCCCCCCCCCCCCCCCTCTCTCTCTCTCTCTCGCTCTCTCAATTCAATTCAATTCAAGGGACAGATGATGTAACCCTCACTGACTGCTTGACTTATGATGAAATGGGCTGCTGGTATCAAATAGTATGTGTGAGAGACATGGTGGCTTGTGAATGTGTTATGTTGTTTTATCTCTGTGTGTGTATGTTAGGGATTCTGGGACCCCTCAGTTGTCTCTGTTGTGACTGAGGTGGATAAATGGGGTTTGGGGGAGCATCTTCAAACGAGATTTGCTTAGAATTCCGTGGCATTATTATATAGTATGAAGAATACAATCAAAGGATATTTCTCCAAATTATTTGAGGGAGTGCGCACATGGCTATTCTGTGTTGAGCGGTTACCAAAGAAACAGGTACAACTATATGTTTAATTTAGAGTTATTTATGTAACTTTAGTTGTGATACAAATGTTGGGCAAATGTACATGTATTGATTTTAGTACATTTTAAGGCTGCATGATGGGACTCTATTGATGTTTTGAAAAAAGTCGCATGAAAGGCATAAGCTCTACTGTGTTTTTTTGCGCAGGCTGTACACAGTTCACTAATCTCTCATTGACAATTTGACAAGCACTTGATAATGCCTTGAATTTCCCGGCTGCATCCCCATTGTGTGGCCGTAATGCCCTCTAAAAATATCCATGTATTTTGTGGGCAGTGGTCGTTTTGCCCTTGGGCTAAATGTACTAATTATAATTCCCTTCTCCCGGCTGCGTGCCGAAGCACCTCTGACACCCATGGTTCTCCGTCATGTGATTGGGTCTTTCTCACAGGCTACAAGTGAAGACTGACACATCGGGGACACAACTTTGTGGCGCATATTGAAGATATTGGAAGAACTGTCATTTACTTTTCGTCAGCCAACAAGATGAGTAGGTCTAACGAACAACAAAAGGACAAACCTTTATCAATCTACTATCCCCCATAGTACAAAAGTTGATCTATTCTATTCTGTGCTAGAAATAAATATTCTAAACATAGTCTGGGACAGTTGTGGGATGCGATAGATCCCAAAATAATACAACCACTAGCATAAAAAACTGTTTTAAGCAATGAGCCTGACGCAATAGATCAGAGCGTTTAGCTTAAAATGTTGATAAACTATTAGGCTATTTCTTAACATTATAAGTGCAGCAATCCACACACAGCAGTAGGCTATAAGCATGAATATTCCATTAGCAGGAAAACATAATTCTCAGAAGTGACCGCAAATGCGATTATGCATAAAATGCTTTTAATATAAAGGTGCATTTTTATGGTGAAAATTATCTTCCTCAAACTTGAAACTCACGCGCTGCTTATGTATGCCAGTTAAGCTCTACTGTCACGACTTCTGCCGAAGCCTCTCCTTGTTCGGGCGGTGCTCGGCAGTCGACGTCACCGGTCTTCTAGCCATCATTGATCCATTTGTAATTTTCCATTGGTTTTGTCTTGTCTTCCTACACACCTGGTTTCAATCCCATTCATTACCTGTTGTGTATTTAACCCTCTGTTTCCCCTCATGTCTTTGTCAGAGATTGTTTTATGTTCAGTATTCGTGTTTTGTATTTGGTGTGCGACGGGTCCTTGTACCCACTTTGTCTCATTGTATTTCATGGTTTTGTAGTTATGTATTTTAAGTTATTAAACTACTCCATTCCAAGTTTTGATTCTCCTTCGCCTGACTTCCCTGCCACCTATACACACGACTGTGACATCTACACCCGATGTAAAGCGGATTAATGTGCTTAATTTTAAGAAATTATTTGGCCACTTTAGTTGTGATACAAACCTTATCAAAACATATAGGTCTATGGGCTAGGCTATATGAGGTGTGTGACTATGATTTGGAAAAGTTGCACAAAAAACGCATGGCTGTTGTCATGACTTTTCCTCCTGGGTGAGGATCAAAGAGAGCCCCCCCTCCTCTCTCTCCCACCAGAGACGAAGGGGGGGAAATGGGTCCGGATCTAGGACTTTAACGATCGGTTGTGAACTTTCTTTCTCATGCACAGCAGTATGGAGAACTCAAAAATCCTTTGTATGTAGAGAGAGAATCTGCCCAAACATCCAAAACTGGATAATGAAACAATATTTATTCATAAAGCATGTGGGAAATGGTTGGTGGGGCTCCAAACAATAATCATGTCAAATCACTTGTTGTTTTGTGATATCATTAAGGACGGTATAACTAAATAACTGTATCTCTGAAAGTGTATGCATTCAAAGGCTCTTCTAAATGTTGTAAAACTTATATGATTAAATATGAAACTATTTTTAAATTTTGTATTATTATTTATTGAATACAGTGAAGCCGCTCAATAACTACATCATACCAGTCATTCAACAGATTCCCATTAGCTTTCCCTCAACCATTTGAGACCCCTCCCACAGTCCCCGCCAGGAAGAAAAATAAATAAAAAATAAATAAAAAATACAATTACAATTCCATTCCCCCCCCAAGAACCCCCCCCAATGCACCAACAGCCAAGATAATGAACTAAAGAGAAAAAAGGAAAAGACAGAAGAAAACAGCAAACAACAATGCAAAACAAATGTTTAAAAATAAAACAAAATAATACATTTAAAACAAAGGACATCAAGGACAACTAAAATCATAACAGCAATGCCAACTGTATATGTTTGTGTGCATGGCACTATTACATGTGTGTGTGTGTTCTTGTATGTGTTTATTTGAATGAGAGTGTGTGTATATGCATGTGTACAAACAGCTGCACGGCATCAGCCTCAGGCAAACCGGCATTAGTTGTAAAAACACTGCCACTTAGTGTCATTCAAATGTACTTTTATTATGTTTTATTTTGACTTTTTTTTCTTTTTTACTTATATCTATGGACATCATTCTATCTCTCACACAGCAACTCCACTCCCACTTGTCTCCAATTCCACATACCAACCCTCAGCTTCCCTCAGCCCATCAATCAATCAATCAATCAATCAAATTTATTTTATATAGCCCTTCGTACATCAGCTGATATCTCAAAGTGCTGTACAGAAACCCAGCCTAAAACCCCAAACAGCAAGCAATGCAGGTGAAGAAGCACGGTGGCTAGGAAAAACTCCCTAGAAAGGCCAAAACCTAGGAAGAAACCTAGAGAGGAACCAGGCTATGTGGGGTGGCCAGTCCTCTTCTGGCTGTGCCGGGTGGAGATTATAACAAAACATGGTCAAGATGTTCAAATGTTCATAAATGACCAGCATGGTCGAATAATAATAAGGCAGAATAGTTGAAACTGGAGCAGCAGCACAGTCAGGTGGACTGGGGACAGCAAGGAGTCATCATGTCAGGTATTCCTGGGGCATGGTCCTAGGGCTCAGGTCCTCCGAGAGAGAGAAAGAAAGAGAGAATTAGAGTGAGCATATGTGGGATGGCCAGTCCTCTTCTGGCTGTGCCGGGTGGAGATTATAACAGAACATGGCCAAGATGTTCAAATGTTCATAAATGATCAGCATGGTCGAATAATAATAAGGCAGAACAGTTGAAACTGGAGCAGCAGCACAGCCAGGTGGACTAGGGACAGCAAGGAGTCATCATGTCAGGTAGTCCTGGGGCATGGTCCTAGGGCTCAGGTCCTCCGAGAGAGAGAAAGAGAGAAGGAGAGAATTAGAGAACGCACACTTAGATTCACACAGGACACCGAATAGGACAGGAGAAGTACTCCAGATATAACAAACTGACCCTAGCCCCCCGACACATAAACTACTGCAGCATAAATACTGGAGGCTGTCTATATCCCATCTATCTCTGCTGGCCACCCACTTTGGGTTTCTATGCAACACATATCTTTCAACTATGCTGTGATGTTTAACGTACAATTTCAATCTATCTAATTGAATAGAATCTACAGATTGATAAATACTTTTACTAAGAGTATTAGTATATTAGTAATTGACTGACCCGGTCTCTCCAGATCTCCTAACAGTACTATTTCTAGGGTCAATTTTAGATCAGTGCTATGCATTTTCAGCCATTCCTGAAGCTGAGACCAGCAATACTAAAATAAATGGTCTATTAATTCTGTATCCTCACAACAAAATCTGCAGAGATTCAATGATTTTATGCCCCAAATATTCAACATTTTGTTGGTGCAAGAATTATATATAATAATTTCAGCAAAAGCACAAAGTATTGAATCCTACGTTGTTTTATATATCAACTCATACCATGGAATTGGTACATCAAAAATCTCTTCACAACTATTTTGCAATCTGTATGGCACAGTTGTCAACATCCTGGTCCTCAAATTAAACTTGTATACTTTCCTATTTATGCTATGTTTTATTCCTCTGCCAGTTTTGATCCTTTATATTGGGCAGACAGACCAGTTCCCTTCCTCCTCCCGCTGCCACCCGCCTCCTCGATTTTTGGGGCAATGCTTTAATCAAATGGTTGTACTCTTGGATTGAGCAGACCTTTCCGTACAATTCTGATAACTCCATGAAGGACATAACTCTACCATTCCAATTTACAATATAATTTAAGAACAAAATACCCTTTCCCATAAATACATGTATTTTATCAACCAGCACATTTGATTTCAGCCATAATATTTATTGTAATTTTTGTTCTATCTTTTCAGGGGGGTGACATTGAAATTATAGCCAGTTCTGCAATGCTTGTTTGAAAAAGAGAGATACTTTGAAAAAAGTATAATTTTCAGTTAATCGAAAATGAGACATGGCAATCTGCACAAAGGCAAAAAGGCCATTTTTAAACAATGGATGAGCTTTTCTTAGTAATCTACTTGAGAACCATTTAGGGTTCAAATAAAACTTTTGAATGAGTGAAGCTTTCAGGGAGAGGTTTAGTGCTTTTATATTTAATAATCTCAACCCACCCAATTTATATTCATTATATAGATAGGCACATTTTTATGTTGTCTGGTTTAGTGTCTCAGATAAAGCGAAATATTTTTGCTCATATGATTTGAAAATCGAATCATCAGGAGAAGGCAGCGCCATAAGCAAGTGGGTAAACTGAGATATGACTAAGGAGTTAATCAGGGCAATTTTTCCATAAATAGACAGGCATTTACCTCTCCATGGTTGCAGGATCTTGTCTATTTTTACAAGTTTTCTTTTGAAATTCATTGTGGAGAGCTTATTTATATCTTTTGTGTGATGAATCCCGAGTATGTCTACTTCACCATCAGCCCATTTTATAGGTAAACTGCAGGGTAATGTAAAAGTTGTATTTTTTAAGGATCCAATACGTAATATTGTACACTTGTCATAATTAGGTTTTAGGCCAGAGAGTACAGAAAAGTTATCTAGATCTTTAATGAGACATTGCAGGGATCTAGTTTATGGACTTAATATAAAACTTGAGTCATCGGCATACATGGACACCTTTGTTTTTAAGCCTTGGATTTCTAATCCTCTAATGTTGTTATTGGATCTGATTTTAATAGCTAGCATTTCGATGGCCATAACGAATAGATATGGTGACAGCGGACACCCTTGTTTAACTCCTCTTGACAATACAAAACTCTTTGAGAAGTAGCCATTATTTACAATTTTACACCGGGGGTTGCTATACATTATTTTTACCCATTTTATAAGAGAATTACCAAAATTGGAATATCCAGGCATTTATAAATAAAATCCAGTCTTACTTTATCAAATGCCTTTTCAAAATCCGCTATAAATACAATTCCTGCCTTCTTATATGTTTCATGATGTTCTATTATTTCTAGTAGTTATCGTATATTATCTCCAATGCATCGTCCATGTAAAAAACCTGTCTGATCAGGATGAACAATACCTGGTAAAACCCTTGCATTTTGCTAATATATTTTTGCATCACAACATTGAAGTGTAAGGGCCTCCAGTTTTTTAGATTGACTGGAAACTACAATAATTATGAAACTATTTGTGATAGGGATGCACGATATATCAGGATTGGCCGATATTAGCTAAAAATGGCAACATCTGTATCGGCCCGATTGTCTAGTTTTACGCCGATGTTAAAAACCGATGTCAATGCTACCGTGCATACCTATATTACGTAGGTACATGACGTAATGACTCCACGTAAAATGTTGCGTTATATATGCAACACAGCATTCGTAACCTAGTGTTACGCGGAGTGGAATAAGGAATCCCAAGAGCAGACTCAGATGAGGAGACTGGGATGAAGTAACCAAGGTATTTATTGAAACACAGGGGGAAGATGGAGTGCAGGCCAGGGGAAGTTCGGGCAGGTTGCAGGAAACCAGGTGCTGAGGCTGGAGCGAGAGGGGTTGGGACAGGGTAAGCAGGTCCGGAGGGGAATCCAAGGGAGCAGTAAAGTGGGGAATCCAGGGCAGAGTAGCAGGATGAGGAGACGTGGGACTGGAGACAGGGACCAGAGTCGGAGCGGGCAGAACTGTAGCGGAGAGGAAAACCGTGTCAGGCGAGGAAAACAGGCACAACAGGATAACAGGATCTCAATAGTAACAAACGGCTAGAAACATAGACTGACTGATCAGAGATTACGATCTGGCAGTGTGGAAGTGGCAGGACTAAGTTTTTGTAGAGGTCTTGATTATGGAACAGGTTGCAGCTGGTGGGGATCTGCTCTGACTCGAGCACACCTGTCTCTGCCCACACAACCACGCACACACAGAGAGGGAGAGGGAGAGAACACTGGGGGAGAGGCGGCAGGTCAAGGAGACACAGGATGACCAGTAGAGGGTGTGGCAGGAGCAGATGTAACACCTAGCCCACACAATGTCTGCTGTGTGGATCGTGCAGTCAACAAGTTGAGGGGTCCATTTGAAAGAGTAAGAACATTTCAGCGAGACAACTCAAAGGCGAAATCCATTAAAGCCAAGATAATGGAATTAATTGCCCTTGACAATCAACTGTTCTAAGTCGTGGGTGATGTTGGCTTTCGCCAACTGGTTGAGCACAGGTACACACTACCAAGTGCGCTCGTTTTCAGATGTTGCCCTACCGGAGTTACACAGTAATAGCGTCACTACTATTATCTTCATGACATACATACTATGGAACGCCGTTTGGGTCTTTGCGTGTCAATAAAGATACATTAGAACTGTCAAAGCTGTACATGAAAGTCTGCAAACAAGAAAACACCGGCCACGAACAATGTGTCATCATTTGTTCGACCGCAACTTCTGGGGTAGCTAGCTTTAGCTTGGTACCTAGCTAGCACCAATACAACCAGCTTGAAAGCAATGACCAGTAGAAACTGCAGTCATTTTCATTATTCTTAGCAATGATTTAGGAATCCTTGTGAGTAAGTATTAGCTAGGTAGCCACTTGATGTTCGGCTATTGAAATTGAACTTCAATTCATGAAAATAAATAGCTAGCCAGCTACTTAACACTGTTGCCCCAAGCTAACGTTATAAGCAGCCAGCTAGCTTCATCTGGCCACAATAAGGATTAGGCACAATAGTGGAATTTGCAGTTTGCCTTCAAAATAGAAGTATGTCATTGACTGTGATGCAAATGAATACCAATAGTAGAATTATGCCATACCTTTATTTTGAAGGCTAACGCAAAGTCCACTTTTGTGGCAAGCTTCATATAGATGGGTCCGACCATCATTAATCAAATAAGAACTGTTTATAAATTAGGGTTATTTTTTCAGGTATGACCCAGATGCAGACAGTGTCGAAGAAACAAAAGTGTATTTCTAATATAGGGGTAGGCAAACGACAGGTCAAAGGCAGGCAGGGGTCAGTAATCCAGAGAAGGTGCAAATGGTCCAGAACGGCAGGCAGTCTCAGGGTCAGGGCAGGCAGAAGGGTCAAAACCGGGAAGGACTAGGAAACAGGAGCAAGAAGCAGACAGGAGCAGGGGAACAAACGGTGGTAGGTTTCACTAACAAAACAAACTGGCAACAGACAAACAGAGAACACAGGTATAAATACACAGGGGATAATGGGGAGGATGGGCGACACCTGGAGGGGGGTAGAGACAAGCACAAAGACAGGTGAAACAGATCAGGGTGTGACACAAACGGATTGGGAAATTTCAACAGAGGGAGACAACAAAGACATACAAGTGTAAATATGTACATTGCATTTCTAAATCTGAACGAGCGTTTGTTTGGGTGCTAAATATCCATATTTACGATGAGCGTATTATTCAACTGTATACACCCTGTACGACAGTTGCATTATTTTGTCTCTCCTTCTCCCTCTGTTTCGTTCCCCACCCCTTTCATTGTGTAACCAGCCGTCATACGGAGTTAGTCCACTGGGGACTTTTCATTGCATAATCTTAGAAATCAATTCAACCTATAATGTGGCTGTTTATGTATTTCTGTGTGATTTATTTAATTAGCTCGTAAATAAATAATTAAGCCAATTTGTGTAAGCTGTGTCATCATGTAGACTAGGGTTCGTGCAGATTTATAGAATATTACGACGTTCAGAATGAGACTGATATGAGGTAAAAATACATTCTCCAAGATCGCATAGCAGTTCAGACGTCTTTTGTCCTCGTCTTGTCGTGTCCTGTATATATATATATTTACAACTTTTTTTCACATACATTTTATTTTTATTTTCCATCAACTCTTCTTCTAAACACTCTCCTGCAACCAGCCTCACCAATTTATATTTATAAAAAAGTATTATTTACCTCAGATCTGCAATCCTTCAGGAAGCTAGCCAGAAACTCCAGGAGGCTGGCCAGAAACTAGCCAGAAGCTAGCCAGGAGCTAGCCCAGAAGCTAATCAGAAGCTAACCACGGTTTGTGGTCATCGGCTGTCCTTTAGTTCGAAAATCTATCGAAAATCTATCGCCAGTTTTGTACGGCGCAGCGCGGCTCGGGAAACGGAACATACCGGACCATTTTTTTTTTCTCTCCATGTCCCTGGATTTCAACTGCTCTCTGGACGTTCATACCCGGATCTCACAGCTAGCTAGCTGCTATCCGTGTGACAGTCGGCTTTCGTCGATTCCGGAGCAAACATCGATTGTTCCGGTGCTAGCCAGCTCCGTCAATCACGCCTGAGTTCCATCATTCACTCCTGGGCTGCAGTCACCTATCCGGACCCGTTTCACTGCCCACGCGGAGCCCCACCGGGCCTTCACAACCGGACTGCCGACGTTATCTACCTGAAGGAGACCCGGCTGGCTCCTCTGTCGCGACGTTACCGGAACGCCCATCTGCGGCCCGCTAACCGTTAGCTGTCTTTCCGGCTGCTATCTGAATAGACAATCGGACAATTTATTTATTTGAATTATTATGTTTTCTTCTCGGGCCTCTATAACTATATCTATTGTTCTTATTTTTGTTGTTGTGTGATTTGGATTAATCCCCTCTACCACACGGAACCCCACTAATCTACTGACCGAACGCAAGAGGTGGCTAACAACAGACTCCATCCTATGCTAGCTTGCTACCGGTTGGCTTGGCTAGCTGTCTAAATCGCCGTGACCCTAAACCAACCTCTCCACTCACTGGACCCTTTTGATCACTCGACTAAGCATGCCTCTCCTTAATGTCAATATGTCTTGTCCATTGCTGTTCTGGTTAGTGTTTATTGGCTTATTTCACTGTAGAGCCTCTAGTCCTGCTCACTATACCTTATCCAACCTATTAGTTCCACCACCCACATATGCAATGACATCTCCTGGTTTCAATGATGTTTCTAGAGACAATATCTCTCTCTTCATCACTCAATACCTAGGTTTACCTCCACTGTATTCACATCCTACCTTACCTTTGTCTGTACATTATACCTTGATGCTATTTTATCGCCCCCAGAAACCTCCATTTACTCTCTGTTCCAGACTTTCTAGACGACCAATTCTTATTGCTTTCAGTCGCACCCTTATTCTACTCCTCCTATGTTCCTCTGGCGATGTAGAGGTGAATCCAGGCCCTGCAGTGCCTAGCTCCACTCCTATTCCCCAGGCGCTCTCTTTTGACGACTTCTGTAACCGTAATAGCCTTGGTTTCATGCATGTTAACATTAGAAGCCTCCTCCCTAAGTTTGTTCTTTTCACTGCTTTAGCACACTCTGCCAACCCGGATGTTCTAGCTGTGTCTGAATCCTGGCTTAGGAAGACCACCAAAAATTCAGACATTTTAATTCCAAACTACAACATTTTCAGACAAGATAGAACTGCCAAAGGGGGCGGTGTTGCAATTTACTGCAAAGATAGCCTGCAGAGTTCTGTCCTACTATCCAGGTCTGTACCCAAACAATTTGAACTTCTACTTTTAAAAATCCACCTTTCTAAAAACAAGTCTCTCACCGTTGCCGCCTGCTATAGACCACCCTCTGCCCCCAGCTGTGCTCTGGACACCATATGTGAACTGATTGCCCCCCATCTATCTTCAGAGCTCGTGCTGCTAGGCGACCTAAACTGGAACATGCTTAACACCCCAGCCATCCTACAATCTAAACTTGATGCCCTCAATCTCACACAAATTATCAATGAACCTACCAGGTACCTCCCCAAAGCCTTAAACACGGGCACCCTCATAGATATCATCCTAACCAACTTCCCCTCTAAATACACCTCTGCTGTCTTCAACCAAGATCTCAGCGATCACTGCCTCATTGCCTGCATCCGTAATGGGTCAGCGGTCAAACGACCTCCTCTCATCACTGTAAAACGCTCCCTGAAACACTTCAGCGAGCAGGCCTTTCTAATCGACCTGGCCGGGGTATCCTGGAAGGATATTGACCTCATCCCGTCAGTAGAGGATGCCTGGATATTTTTTAAAAATGCCTTCCTAACCATCTTAAATAAACATGCCCCATTCAAGAAATTTAGAACCAGGAACAGATATAGCCCTTGGTTCTCCCCAGACCTGACTGCCCTTAATCAACACAAAAACGTCCTATGGCGTTCTGCATTAGCATCGAACAGCCCCCGTGATATGCAGCTGTTCAGGGAAGCTAGAAACCATTATACACAGGCAGTTAGAAAAGCCAAGGCTAGCTTTTTCAAGCAGAAATTTGCTTCTTGCAACACTAACTCAAAAAAGTTCTGGGACACTGTAAAGTCCATGGAGAATAAGAACACCTCCTCCCAGCTGCCCACTGCACTGAAGATAGGAAACACTGTCACCACTGATAAATCCACCATAATTGAAAATTTCAATAAGCATTTTTCTACTGCTGGCCATGCTTTCCACCTGGCTACTCCTACCCCTGTCAACAGCACTGCACCCCCAACAGCAACTCGCCCAAGCCTTCCCCATTTCTCCTTCTCCCAAATCCATTCAGCTGATGTTCTGAAAGAGCTGCAAAATCTGGACCCCTACAAATCAGCCGGGCTAGACAATCTGGACCCTTTCTTTCTAAAATTATCTGCCGAAATTGTTGCCACCCCTATTACTAGCCTGTTCAACCTCTCTTTCGTGTCGTCTGAGATTCCCAAAGATTGGAAAGCAGCTGCGGTCATCCCCCTCTTCAAAGGGGGGGACACTCTTGACCCAAACTGCTACAGACCTATATCTATCCTACCATGCCTTTCTAAGGTCTTCGAAAGCCAAGTCAACAAACAGATTACCGACCATTTTGAATCTCACCATACCTTCTCTGCTATGCAATCTGGTTTCAGAGCTGGTCATGGGTGCACCTCAGCCACGCTCAAGGTCCTAAACGATATCTTAACCGCCATCGATAAGAAACATTACTGTGCAGCCGTATTCATTGATCTGGCCAAGGCTTTCGACTCTGTCAATCACCACATCCTCATCGGCAGACTCAACAGCCTTGGTTTCTCAAATGATTGCCTCGCCTGGTTCACCAACTACTTCTCTGATAGAGTTCAGTGTGTCAAATCTGAGGGTCTGTTGTCCGGACCTCTGGCAGTCTCTATGGGGGTGCCACAGGGTTCAATTCTTGGACCGACTCTCTTCTCTGTATACATCAATGAGGTCGCTCTTGCTGCTGGTGAGTCTCTGATCCACCTCTACGCAGACGACACCATTCTGTATACTTCCGGCCCTTCTTTGGACACTGTGTTAACAACCCTCCAGGCAAGCTTCAATGCCATACAACTCTCCTTCCGTGGCCTCCAACTGCTCTTAAATACAAGTAAAACTAAATGCATGCTCTTCAACCGATCACTACCTGCACCTACCCGCCTGTCCAACATCACTACTCTGGACGGCTCTGACTTAGAATACGTGGACAACTACAAATACTTAGGTGTCTGGTTAGACTGTAAACTCTCCTTCCAGACCCATATCAAACATCTCCAATCCAAAGTTAAATCTAGAATTGGCTTCCTATTTCGCAACAAAGCATCCTTCACTCATGCTGCCAAACATACCCTTGTAAAACTGACCATCCTACCAATCCTCGACTTTGGCGATGTAATTTACAAAATAGCCTCCAATACCCTACTCAACAAACTGGATGCAGTCTATCACAGTGCAATCCGTTTTGTCACCAAAGCCCCATACACTACCCACCATTGCGACCTGTACGCTCTCGTTGGCTGGCCCTCGCTTCATACTCGTCGCCAAACCCACTGGCTCCATGTCATCTACAAGACCCTGCTAGGTAAAGTCCCCCCTTATCTCAGCTCGCTGGTCACCATAGCATCTCCCACCTGTAGCACACGCTCCAGCAGGTATATCTCTCTAGTCACCCCCAAAACCAATTCTTTCTTTGGCCGCCTCTCTTTCCAGTTCTCTGCTGCCAATGACTGGAACGAACTACAAAAATCTCTGAAACTGGAAACTCTTATCTCCCTCACTAGCTTTAAGCACCAACTGTCAGAGCAGCTCACAGATTACTGCACCTGTACATAGCCCACATATAATTTAGCCCTATCAACTACCTCTTTCCCAACTGTATTTAATTTATTTATTTATTTTGCTCCTTTGCACCCCATTATTTTTATTTCTACTTTGCACATTCTTCCATTGCAAAACTACCATTCCAGTGTTTTACTTGCTATATTGTATTTACCTTGCCACCAAGGCCTTTTTTTGCCTTTACCTCCCTTCTCACCTCATTTGCTCACATTGTATATAGACTTGTTTATACTTTATTATTGACTGTATGTTTGTTTTACTCCATGTGTAACTCTGTGTTGTTGTATCTGTCGAACTGCTTTGCTTTATCTTGGCCAGGTCGCAATTGTAAATGAGAACTTGTTCTCAACTTGCCTACCTGGTTAAATAAAGGTAAAATAAATAAAATAAATAAAACATTAGTAAGTAACTGTTATCTATACATATGAATATATCTTATAAGAGTTCAATTAGGGAGATAGTAACTCGTTAAATAAGTTTTCCTGTGGTGTCCCAAGTTACTGAGTTAATTGTTACATTATTAATATAATCACGTAATCAATTAAACATAGTTCATTGATTTGATAAGATAACCATCATCGCATTAATGATAGTCACGTCAGTCACGACAGCAGTTTCTTGCCTTAAGCTGGGCATCATTCACATGTGATAGGCTAATATGGTCACCCATCAGACTATTATTGATTTAATCTTGTCTTTACATATACAAAATAATATATGTGTGAAATTTGTTTGGATTTAGAATGGACTATTATCATGCACCTGTCTTGAAACAGTGCAATTAAATAGTGAATGAAGGACGCTTTTCCTATAGTTCATTTTCATGCCAGCCAGGTACACTATATTCCTGTTGTAAAGAGAAGCAATCTGCTTAATATTAGGAAAGTTGAGAAATAAATATAGTAGACCTAGCCTATAGAAAGCTGATGGGATCCTCCTCTTTTTAGTAGAGGCCATCACTCTGTTTTCTCACACAATTGCGCAGCCTATAGAAATGTTGCGCAACATGCGGTCATGGGCTCTCATGAAGTGTTTGATTCGATTTGCGATACATTTGCATTGACATCAGAGTGATTAGAGGGACAGTAGAGTGCTTAGTACCAGGCAGTTAGCAAGTTTGGCAGGCTACTAATAACCATCAGAGCTTGGAGATTACCGTGACTAAATGGTCACGTGGAATTTCACTCCCGTCATGACTCGTGACCGGCCGTGTGGCGGTAATACGGTCACCGTAACAGCCCTACTCTGTGCTCTGTTGCTGTAGCTGGGCTGTGCTTACTCACCACAAGTGCTCTCTCTGTCTCTCTCTCTCTGTAACTCTCTTTCTTGCTCTGTCACTCTCTCTGTCACTCTCTCTGTCACCCTCTCTCTGTCACTCTGTTTGTCTGTCTCTCTTTCTCTCAGTCACTCTGTCACTTTCTGTCTTTCTCTCTCTCTTTCTCTGTGGCTGAAGATGCTGGCCTCTAAAAGTGATGTGTTGCTTGTATGTGTCACCTTTGTGTGTGTTTGTGTGTTATACTCTCTCAGTATACCCATTCCCTGTCCTGACCGATAATTTCTTGTCATTTCTCCCTCTTGCTGCTCCACAGCTGTGTAACTGCAGGACATAAATAATAGAGACTGCAGAAGCATCCCTAAGTATGTACACACACACAAACACTCCCATGGTTGTCTACTCGTGCAGTTCTGCAGCATTTTTCTTCTATTCATTCATCCTGCGATGCTGCTATTGTCAGGATAGCCCCCAGGAGATCTATTCTCAGTTACTTTTTCTTTAGTAATTAATGAGACTCACACAATCAGTTACAACAAGTGCTTTACACAATTGTTGCAGAATTTGGCTTATTGTGTCAAAACTAGAGGTCGACCAATGACGATTTTTCAACGGCGATACCAATTTATTGGAGGACCCAAAAAAAATCTGATACCGATTAATCGGCTGATTTTTTAAAATGTATTTGTAATAATGACAATTACAACAATACTGAATGAATACTTATTTTAATTAATATAATACATCAATAAAATAAATGTAGCCTCAAATAAATAATGAAACATGTTCAATTTGGTTTAAATAATGCAAAAACAAAGTGTTGGAGAAGAAAGTAAAAGTGCAATATGTGCCATGTAAGAAAGCTAACGTTTAAGTTCCTTGCTCAGAACATGAGAACATATGAAAGCTGGTGGTTCCTTTTCACATGAGTCTTCAATATTCCCACTTACCCTAGAGAGGTTATGTGGGACCCACCTGGCCAACATCCAGTGAGATTGCAGAGCGCCAAATTCAAATACAGAAAAACTCATTATAAAAATTCAGAAAAGATACAACTATTTTACATAGGTTTAAAGATGAACTTCTGGTGAATCCAACCATGGTGTCAGATTTCAAAAATGTTTTACGGCGAAAGCATACCTTGCGATTATTTGAGAACACTGACCAGCAGACAAATCATTACAAACAGTAACCAGCCAAGTAGAAGAGTTAGACAAGTCAGAAATAGAGATACAATTAATCACTTACCTTTGATGATCTTCATATGTTTGCACTCAGAAGACATTCATTTATTCAATAAATGTTCCTTTTGTTCAATAAAGTCTCTCTTTATATCCGAAAACTCTGTGTGCAATGAACGCAAGAGAAGTGACACAATTTCACCTGGTTAATATTGCCTACTGACTTGGGTTTATTTGAGCTAAATATGCAGGTTTAAAAAATATATACTTCTGTGTATTGATTTTAAGAAAGGCATTGATGTTTATGGTTAGGTACACATTGGAGCAACGACAGTCCTTTTTCGCAAATACGCACCACATCGATTATATGCACGCTAGATAAACTAGTAATATAATCAACCATGTGTATTTAACTAGTGATTATGATTGATTGATTGTTTTTTATAAGATAAGTTTAATGCTAGCTAGCAACTTACCTTGGCTTACTGCATTCACGTAACAGTCAGACTCCTCGTGAGGCAGGTGGTTAGAGCGTTGGACTAGTTAACTGTAAGGTTGCAAGATTGAATCCCCGAGCTGACAAGGTAAAAATCTGCCGTTCTGCCCCTGAACAAGGCAGTTAACCCACCGTTCCTAGGCCGTCATTGAAAATAAGAATGTATTCTGAACTGACTTGCCTAATTAAATAAAGATTAAATAATGGTGTAATTTTTTTTTTGCCAAATCGGTGTCCAAAATACCGATTTCCAATTGTTATGAAAACATGAAATCGGCCCTAATTAATCGGCCATTCCGATTAATCGGTCGACCTCTAGTCAAAACTCTGCACACAACACTTGGAGATAAACATCTCACTTCTATGTCAAAATGAAACTCTGCAATCAAAACCTAACAATCCTTTTTCAAAATGGCATTTTTGCAACAAAATGATACACACATACACCATTTGAATTACTCTTTCAAAGCAGCAACACACTGATGTACTTTATACAAAACACTGTCTGTCTTTAGTACTTTGTATACCTTTTACATTTTCTCATACAAGCTTCTGTGAAAGATTGTTCCAGTACAGTACATCTACTCACATTTCAATTAACACAAAAATAGAAAGGCTTCAGAAAAAAATATATACAGCTTATTTTTTTTGCCATTGCAGGTTTTTACAACAACCTAAAACACAAAGAAAAGTAGAATTACAGTACTCAATACAACATGTTACTGTATGTAAACAAAATAATTACAGTAAAAGTACAGTGCAATGGTAAATAAAAAATATGGTTTATGGATCCCGTCTTCTATTAGGGTCTGGCACATCACCTCATCCACATCACAAGCAATGTCATCCCTGGCTAGGCAATGGGGAAAATATTGCATTGCGTACCGTATCCAACCCTGGAATGACCCCACCTCAATATCTCTGCATGCCTCTTCCATTGCTTGCAATAGAGGCAGGCGGGCATGTGATTGGTCGGTCATACACTTTCCAACGCCAAGCCGAAAATAATTCCTCAATCGGATTGAGAAATGGGGAGTAAGGGGGCAAGTATACAACTTTGAAGTCATTGTGGTAGGTGAACCAGTCCCTGAACAGAGCAGCTCGGTGGGAACTAACATTATCCCAGATGACAACAAACCAGGGCTGCTCTGGTCCGTCCTGTACAACTGCATTATGTAGTGCATCCAGAAATATGATAATGTGTGCAGTATTGTAGGGACCGAGGGTGGCATGGTGATGGAGAACTCCTTGCAGACTAATGGCGGCACAAAAGGTGATATTTCCCCCACGCTGCCCAGGGACATTCACAATAGTTCTTTGTCCTATAACATTTCGGCCCCAACTCCTGATTTTAGCTAAATTGAATCCAGCTTCATCAATGAAAATGAACTTATGAGGCTGTGCAGCTGCATCAAAGTTGAGACTCTCTGTAACAGAAAATGCATACACTGTACCGTGAATATGGTGTAACTCAAAACACAGGACTACAATGTCTTCATTTTCACACAAGGATGGGGTTGGGGGTGGGGGAGTGGGTTGGGTGAGACACATTCAGTCAAACTACAAGCTACAGGCAAGGCACGTGCCCCCACAGAACTGTCTGGCAGTTCTATAGAAAATGCATATGATGTCATTGGTTAGGTTCTTTTTTACATACTGTACACAGTAACATTGAAACTGTATTACATGTACTTCACAGCACTATATCAATTTATTTTTTGTTCACTGAGGAGCATAGACATAATATTGAAGGACTACAGTGTAATGTACTGTGATGCAGAATGATGTGCAACAATTACATAGGTACAGTCTAGTGTAGAAAGTTGGAGACATACCTGTTCTCCAGTTTAAATGTCTGTATTATGGATGCTACCGTGTAGCGACTCAGGTTGGGCTGGCTCTCTGCGCAGCCTCCCTCATCGTCAGGCCATGATTTATGACATGGTCCACCAAAGTGGCCCTAATGTTGTCGGAAATATGTCTCTGTCTATTGCCTGGTCCCCTTCTTTGTTCTTGTCCTCGTCCTCCTCCTACTCTTCTCACTCTCACTGCCTCCATGTTTGCATAGTTCTCACAAAAGAGGTGATCTTACCTGAGGTCTATTTGTAGTGGAAAGGCTCAGACTAATTGGTGTTCAATTACTGTAGAAGTGTTTTTGTGTGTGTGTGTGTGTGTGTGTGTGTGTGTGTGTGTGTGTGTGTGTGTGTGTGTGTGTGTGTGTGTGTGTGTGTGTGTGTGTGTGTGTGTGTGTGTGTGTGTGTGTGTGTGTGTGTGTGGGGGGGGGTGTTACCAATTTCAGGTATGTTTTGCATTTTGAATAGAAGTGTTTTCCCAATGATTGCAAGAGATTTCATTATTGAATGAAGTGTCAAATGTAAGAAACAGAATGTAGTGTTTTGCAAGGTGTGTTGCAGAATTGCAAACAAAGTGCAAAGCAGAAAATGTGTTTGTACTTTTGGTGCCTTTGTTTAAGGCATGGTTACAAAAGTTAAGGGTTTGATGCTTTTGTCTAAGCATTCACTTTCAGTGTGTAATCGGCAAAAACATGTTATGCCAAAATAACATGCAAAACATGTCACACAGGTGGAGCTCTGCCATTCTGATCCTATGGTGATTAACAGTAGAGCTATTCGAAGGGTTGGAAAGTGAATATTTATCTGGTTTCGTTTGGTCTTTTAGTTGAGTGAATTCTGGAATTCAAACACTCCTTGTAAACATTCCCTGGAATAGAAACTAAGCTCCCTCCCTCATCCCCCTCTCTTGCTGCCCCATATCACAAAGCCACGCCGTAATTATGTGCATAACTAAGAGTGTGTGTGTGTGTGTGTGTGTGTGTGTGTGTGTGTGTGTGTGTCTGTTTGTTTGTGTGTGTGTGTGTGTGTGTGTGTTTGTGTGTGTGTGTGTGTGTGTCTGTGTGTGTGTGTGTGTGTGTGTCTGTTTGTGTGTGTCTTTTTGTGTGTGTGTGTGTAGACCCCAGGCAGCATTCTGTCCTGTTCTGATGCCAGTATACCAGGATGTGATATTCTTCCTACACGCACAAGCACACATTCCTGTTATAGGACTTAGAGACAACATGACTGAGACAACATACATTAGTCAATGTGAAAACATGCAGGAGATAAACATGTCAACTAGCCATTATTACCAAACAGTCACTGCCCTCTCTGTGCAGGAGATAAACATGTCAACTAGCCATTATTACCAAACAGTCACTACCCTCTGTGCAGGAGATAAACATGTCAACTAGCCATTATTACCAAACAGTCACTACCCTCTGTGCTGGAGATAAACATGTCAACTAGCCATTATTACCGAACAGTCACTGCCCTCTGTGCTGGAGATAAACATGTCAACTAGCCATTATTACCAAACAGTCACTGCCCTTTCTGTGCAGGAGATAAACATGTCAACTAGCCATTATTACCAAACAGTCACTACCCTCTGTGCTGGAGATAAACATGTCAACTAGCCATTATTACCGAACAGTCACTGCCCTCTGTGCTGGAGATAAACATGTCAACTAGCCATTATTACCAAACAGTCACTGCCCTCTCTGTGCAGGAGATAAACATGTCAACTAGCCATTATTACCAAACAGTCACTGCCCTCTCTGTGCAGGAGATAAACATGTCAACTAGCCATTATTACCAAACGGTCACCGCCCTCTCTGTGCAGGAGATAAACATGTCAACTAGCCATTATTACCAAACAGTCACTGCCCTCTCTGTGCTGGAGATAAACATGTCAACTAGCCATTATTACCGCTCTTTCCTGTCTATGGAGGGTAGAGAAGGAAAAGGATGTTATGTTATAACATAAAGATGTTATTCAGCAGGTGCATACAGAGACATGGCTGAGTGAGCACTGAGACAGAGTTGGGTGGGGCACTTATAGAGCACACAAAAGGACCAGTGTTCTTTCTTTCTCTCTCTATATATCTTTCTCTGTATCTCTCTCTCTTTCTCTCTCTGTCTGTCTGTCTGTCTGTCTGTCTGTCTGTCTGTCTGTCTGTCTCTTTCTCTCACACACTTGGGGAGGGCAGTCTATGTTTGTGTTTCTATGTTTGGTTTCTGTTTTGGCCTAGTATGGTTCTCAATCAGAGGCAGGTGTCGTTAGTTGTCTCTGATTGAGAATCATCAGGTACTACTTAGGTAGCCTGGGTTTCACTGTTGGTTTGTGGGTGTTTGTTTCCTGTGTCAGTGTTTGTGCCACACGGGACTGTTTAGTTTAATTTCACCATGTTATTTTGTATTCTGTCGTGTTCAGTTTTTCTATTAAAACATGGACACTTACCACGCTGCGTTTTGGTCCGATCCTTGCTACACCTCTTCAGATGAAGAAGAGTCCTGACATACCCCGTACCCTAGGGCTGGGGAGCACGCCAGGGTCCCTCTGGAGCTAATGCACAATCACCTGCCTGTGTCCAGCCTCTCTTTCACACATGTCTCAGTATGTGTTTGAGTCTGTGTGTTTAAAGGCTGCATTCCTGAGCTTGCTGATCTGTAGCTGGGTGATTAATAGTAACTTGCTGATTGTTTAAGAGCTGAATTCCTCAGGCCTGCTCTTACACACAAAGAACTGACTGGTCAACCACAACACACAAATACCAGACAACCATGTTGTTTCTTATGTGGGATATTTCAATTATACTGTACCAAATATACAAGTGTGTGATGAGTTCTGGGGCTGTGTGTTATAGTCTGGGGCTTTGTGTTATAGTCTGGGGCTGTGTGTTGTAGTCTGGGGCTGTGTGTTATAGTCTGGGACTGTGTGTTATAGTCTGGGGCTGTGTGTTATAGTTTGGGGCTGTGTGTTATAGTCTGGGGCTGTGTGCTATAGTCTGGGGCTGTGTGTTTTAGTCTGGGACTGTGTGTTATAGTCTGGGACTGTGTGTTATAGTCTGGGGCTGTGTGTTATAGTCTGGGGCTGTGTGTTATAGTCTGGGGCTGTGTGTTATAGTCTGGGACTGTGTGTGTTATAGTCTGGGGCTGTGTGTGTTATAGTCTGGGACTGTGTGTGTTATAGTCTGGGGCTGTGTGTTATAGCCTGGGGCTGTGTGTTATAGTCTGGGACTGTGTGTTATAGTCTGGGGCTGTGTGTTATAGTCTGGGGCTGTGTGTTATAGTCTGGGGCTGTGTGTTATAGTCTGGAGCTGTGTGTTATAGTCTGGGGCTGTGTGTTATGGTTTGGGGCTGTGTGTTATAGTCTGGGACTGTGTGTTATAGTCTGGGGCTGTGTGTTATAGTCTGGGGCTGTGTGTTATAGTCTGGGACTGTGTGTTATAGTCTGGGGCTGTGTGTTATAGTCCGGGGCTGTGTGTTATAGTCTGGGACTGTGTGTTATGGTTTGGGGCTGTGTGTTATAGTCTGGGACTGTGTGTTATAGTCTGGGGCTGTGTGTTATGGTCTGGGGCTGTGTGTTATAGTCTGGGACTGTGTGTTATGGTTTGGGGCTGTGTGTTATAGTCTTGGGCTTTGTGTTATAGTCTGGGGCTGTGTGTTATAGTCTGGGGCTGTGTGTTATAGTCTGGGACTGTGTGTTATGGTTTGGGGCTGTGTGTTATAGTCTTGGGCTTTGTGTTATAGTCTGGGGCTGTGTGTGATTCTGGGACTTAATTCCCAAACTAAAGCAGAGTTAGGAGATCAGAGGCAGAAGCTGCTGGCAGAACTGTCAGAACTATTTC